>NC_090736.1:8218660-8228660 GCF_036898095.1 Palaemon carinicauda | reverse complement strand
GTTCATTTATTTTGCTTTTTTGTACAGTCTGAAGCATTTGCTAATTTTCATGATCCTACCACTCGATAAAGATTTGGCAGCATCATTTGGATTACGTTTCAAGGCCTTCTAGGAATGTTGGAAGGTCCAAAGCCTGATGAAAGTGAAAAAAAGCATACCAAATAATATTTCATGAAGGTGTATCATAAAATGGAGAGTTGACCTCAAAATTCTATGGATAAGGAAGACGTTCTTGGTTGATTCTTTCTTAAAGGGATATTTCCAATTGCAGTAACATAAGAGGCACATATCTCCTTTGTTTAAGGGTTTAAAGGCCACTCATGAATGGCAGAGGCAGTGACAATGCCGTAGCCCCTTTATGTTTTAGTAGCTTGATACTATTTGCAGCTGACTAAACTTTAGTATGTTAGATTTGATAAGTTCGGTTAGGATCAGCAGGGTAGCCTATTGGAAACGTCCCTGCCTGACGATCTGCCGGACTGGGGTTCGAGACATGCTCAAAATCGATAGTTTCTTGTAGTGTCTACAACCTCACCATCCTTGTAAGCTAGGAATGGGAAGTCTGTGGGAGCCTATAGGTTTGCCTGCTGAGCCATTGCATGGTCCTTCCTAGTCCTAGCTTGGGTGGAGTGCCTACAACCCCACCATCCTTGTAAGCTAGGGATGGGAAGCCTGTGGGAGCCTATAGGTTTACCTGGTGAGTCATTGCCTAGCCCTCCCTAGTCCTAGCTTGGGTGGAGATGGAGTTTGGATGCTGATCATAGGTATATGTTTAGTCTCTAGGGCATTGTCACTGTCCCTTCAAACCTTTAATGCTGTTTACAGTAAAGTTTAACCCGACTAAGTTTAATTACTCGTAATGGAGTATCACGTATCTGGGTAGGGTATATAAAGTTAGATAAGATTGGGTATTAAGTTAGAAGTTAGATTTGATTATTATAATGCCAATTTGACTCAAGTGAGACAGGAATGATCAATCTAGATAGGAATCATTATTGTTATTAATTTGAGTTCAATTTTTCTATGGGGTGAAGCAATTATAGTCTGTCGTATGCAAGATTGTGTTAACTTTGATTGTTGTAGCTGAGTGATGTCAATATGATTTTACAGAAGTATTTGCAAATGTGGAGACAGTCCGTAAAAATAGTTGTACCAATTATCAATGAAGCATGAATGTCCATGTTTCCTATAGACATTTTCACAAACAAGCAAATATTTATGTTAATGTGTTTTAATTATTTTTAGAGTTTACTTTATTGCAAATGTAATATAATACATAAAATTACATTATCTCATTGTTAAGCAGCACAGCCACATGGTAACAATAGTTAGCCAAAAATTATTTTAATTAATTTTAGAGTTTAATTTATTGCAAATCTAATATAATACATGAAATTACATTATCTCATTGTTAAGCAGCACAGCCACATGGTAACAATAGTTAGCCAAAAACATTGGGTTAGACCTTGGAAACCCCCCGACTCGGTGTAAATCACCCAGATAAATTCTTCACCATTTTACCTTGGCAAAGACTTTACACCTACACCTTGTCCTGCGTGTTTGTTTTTATTCCATTGTACGTTCTAACCAAGTTATTGGGTCTGCTTATCGGACCATTTTATATCTTTCGAAACCGTGAAGTGTATTTTACCCTTTCTTTTGTAAGGTGATATTACACACAACTCTTTTTATTAATAGTGTCATATCATAGATTACATTTGGCGAGATCAACTTCATCATATTTCTTCTGGACATTATTAGTAAACAACGTATCTTCGGTAAAACAACAACATTGTGGAACGAAGCCACATTTTTCCCTGTTTTGATCTGATGTTATACAAGAATATATGATTTATTTTTAGCTTAACCAACACTGAAACATTAATGTCTTCTCATACGTGTTGATCCATTTTCTTTTCTGCAGAAACGTAATGCTTACCTTTGAAAAGATCAGGCGAACATCTCTTGTTTTTATGGTCGATCGTATTTTCCAAAGACTGTTTTTTCTTTTATCATCTTGAAACTTGTATTTCAGAAATTATTCAAATCTAGAATAGATTCTGACCTGATATTTTGATAACTGTTTTATTTTCTGTTTTAAACTCCGATACTGGTATCATTTCAGAAGCGTGTTTTGATAATGACTTAATTTCTAACGCCCTATTCCAAGAACGGCCTCTTTTACGACCTCGTTCTTCGAAATTGTTTTAGTTTGTGCAATACATTTAAATATCTGAAAGATTTTGTACCTAAATTAAGGAAAGATTAATTTCCTGCCTTCCATTACTAGTGTGCTTTTGAACCTTATATTCTGATGAATTTTATTGTATCTGGCCAACCTGTTATTTCAAATATCCGAATCCGCAGCCCTTTAAGTTTGGTGTTTTTTCTAAACTTGATAAATCAAATCATATGAATAAATATGAGAGGTTAATTTAAGCAGAAAATCTACAATAATCATATATGATTAAATATATGAATAGATATGTAGATAAATTGAAGCTAACTCGATACCTTGGTCGATATCAGAAAAGAAATATAATATAAAAAGCGGAATCAAGCCATTCTAAAATCTTACATCGAATACACTAGAGGAGCCTTAACAAATTAATGGAAATCCAGTATCCCAGGATACATTGACACCATTAAGTTCGCGCAATTCCTTTGGGTGTAAAAGAACTGGGAGAAAAGGTGCGTTCTTTCTACACACAAGGGAAGAAAAGGAGCGGTCTTCCTACACAAAGGAAGGAAGAGAGCGTTCCTCCTACACACAAAGGAAGGAAGGGAGCGTTCCTCCTACACACAAAGGAAGGAAAGGAGCGTTCTTCCTACACACAAAGGAAGGAAGGGAGCGTTCCTCCTACAAAAATAGGAAGGAAGGGAGCGTTCCTCCTACACACAAAGGAAGGAAAGGAGCGTTCTTCCTACACACAGAGGAAGGAAGAGAGCGTTCTTCCTACACACAGAGGAAGGAAGAGAGCGTTCTTCCTACTCACAAAGGAAGGAAGGGAGCGTTCTTCCTACACACAGAGGAAAGAAAGGAGTGTTCTTCCTACACACAGAGGAAGGAAGGGAGCGTTCTTCCTACACACAGAGGAAGGAAGGGAGCGTTCTTCCTACTCACAGAGGAAGGAAGGGAGCGTTCTTCCTACACACAAGGGAAAGAAAGGAGCGTTCTTCCTACACACAGAGGAAGGAAGGGAGCGTTCTTCCTACACACAAGGGAAGGAAAGGAGCGTTCTTCCTACACACAGAGGAAGGAAGAGAGCGTTCTTCCTACACACAAGGGAAGGAAAGGAGCGTTCTTCCTACACACAGAGGAAGGAAAGGAGCGTTCTTCCTACACACAAGGTAAGGAAAGGAGCGTTCTTCCTACACACAAAGGAAGGAAAGGAGCGTTCTTCCTACACACAAGGGAAGGAAGGGAGCGTTCTTTTTCTACACACAAGGGAAGAAAAGGAGCGTTCTTCCTACACACAAAGGAAGGAAGGGAGTGTTCTTCATATACACAAGGGAAGAAAAGAAGTGTTCTTCCTACACACAAGGGAAGAAAAGGAGCGTTCTTCCTACACACAAAGGAAGGAAAGGAGCGTTCCTCCTATACACAAGGGAAGAAAAGAAGCGTTCTTCCTACACACAAAGGAAGGAAGGGAGCGTTCTTTCTACACACAAGGGAAGAAAAGGAGCGTTCTTCCTACACACAAAGGAAGGAAGGGAGTGTTCTTCATATACACAAGGGAAGAAAAGAAGTGTTCTTCCTACACACAAGGGAAGAAAAGGAGCGTTCTTCCTACACACAAAGGAAGGAAAGGAGCGTTCCTCCTATACACAAGGGAAGAAAAGAAGTTTTCTTCCTACACACAAAGGAAGGAAAGGAGCGCTCTTCCTATACACAAGGGAAGAAAAGAAGTGTTCTTCATACACACAAAGGAAGGAAAGGAGCTTTCTTCCTATACACAAGGGAAGAAGAGAAGTGTTCTTCCTACACACAAGGGAAGAAAAGGAGCGTTCTTCCTACACATAAAGGAAGGAAGGGAGCGTTCTTCCTACACACAAGGGAAGAAAAGGAGCGTTCTTCCTACACACAAAGGAAGGAAGGGATCGTTCTTCCTATACACAAAGGAAGGAAAGGAGCGTTCTTCCTACACACAAGGGAAGAAAAGGAGCGTTCTTCCTACACACAAAGGAAGGAAGGGAGCGCTCTTCCTACACACGAGAGAATTATCTTTTGATTCAGAGGGGAAAAGGGTAATTTTCTCTTTCGATTTCTCGCGGATATGGTGAGGGGAACCCAGCAGGATTATTAAAGTCAGGGACAGTAGATGAAAAAGGGGAAATCTAAAAGGTTATGAATGTTTTGTTTGATGTAATTAAAACATTATTGAAATAGTTTTAATATGAGGTAGTCATCATCAAGAATGTTGTATGTCAGCTCGTGCACGAAGCTTATTCAGCATATTTCACATACTTATAGATAAAGATAAGGTTAAAGATAAGATGTGTTTGCAAACCAAACACCTAAAACAAATATACTTCTAGTGATCAACTTTGAAGTATTGTTATAACATTGTGTAAAAATCAATGGAAAATATCAATAGATCTATTGACTGAACTATTTTACGTAATTTAATTAACACTCAAGGAATATCTGTGATTCTGAATTATTTTTTATTTAGTGATTAAGTTGAATAAAGAAAAATAGGAAATGGAGTAAATGCAAATAAAGACAATGAAAATACAAAACGAAAATGAGAAAAGAGAGTTTTCACTAAAATCAAAATAACGTTGAGTTTTGGTAATAAAAGATTTTGGAAGAGTGTAGAATAGAAGGCCAACTTGTCATAATTACCTCCGCCAACGAAGTTGGGAGGAGGTTATGTTTTCACCCCTGTTTGTCTGTTTGTCCGTTTGTTGTTTATGAACAACTTCCTGGCCAAAATTTTATTCATAGAGTAGTAAAACTTTCAGAGATCAATTGTTGTGTTGAGACGTGAAAGTGATTCAATTTGGTAAGTCAAAGGTCGAGGTCAAGGTCGAGTAAAAGGTCGACCGAATTAACCCTAAATTGAACCACAAGTGCTCACAAACAAACAAATAAACGACTACACGGGAAACAAACAGTGCAACATCAAATAGAATAAGAAAAAGTGTACGAGGTTGATAAAAAAAAAAGATGAAAATAAGCATCAGTACATGAAATTATATAACAGTTTTTCGTAAATAATAATGATAAGAGTTTGAAAAAGTGTATTTATTTCTTCATAAACCGATCAATATCTCTGAGAGGAAGAGTGACGACTGACAGTACATATAACCCTTTATCATAAATAAGACATAGAACAAAAAGAGTATGAAAAAGTGTATTTGCCTTTTGAGATCCCGATATTTAGGAGAAAGAATGATGACTGACAGTACATATAACCCTTTTTCATAAATAAGACATAGAACAAAAAGAGTATGAAAAAGTGTATTACTTTTTGAAATCCAGATATTTGGGAGAAAGAACGATGACTGACAGTACATAAAACCCTTTTTCGTAAATATGACAGAACGAAAAGAGTTTGAAAATTTGTATTTACTTTTTGAGATCCCGATATTTGAGAGTGACGACTGACAGGACATATAACCCTCTTTCATAAATAAGACATAGAATGAAAAGAGTATGAAAATGTGTATTTACTTTTTGAGATCCGATGTTTGAGAGGAAGAATGAAGACTGACAGTACATAAAACCCTTTTTCGTAAATGAGACATAAACTGAAAAGAGTATGAAAAAGTTTATTTATTTTTTTGAGATCAATATCTTTGAGAGGAAGATCTATGACTAATCTCATCTTCTTTCTTTCTCTCTTTCTTTCCCAGGTTGAAGGATGGAAAGGCATTTTCCGAGAGCAACAGGATCAAGTTCGAGAAGGAGAGCGACACAATTTGGACCATGCATATGAAATCGATGGAGATGGATGATTGTGCTTGCTACACGGTGAGAATTTCAACCTTATGAACATTTTTCTTCGAAGTCTTGCATTTTTAATAAATCATTTCTTGGCTAGTAGAGTAGTGACGTATTTGCCTAGCATTCGCATGGCAGCAGATCGATCCCCGACCGGGACCCTGAGTTTAACCTGTTTACTGGGGAGGCCACTACATTCCAGATCTTGCATTCTTAATAAATCATTTCTTGGCTAGTACAGTGGTGACGTGTTTGCCAAGTTTTCGCAGGGCAGTAGGTTGATCCCCTACTAGGACCGTGAGTTTAAGCTGTTTACTGGGGAGGCCACTACATTCCAGATCTTGCATTCTTAATAAATCATTTCTTGGATAGTAGAGTAGTGACGTGTTTGCCTAGCATTCGCAGGACAGCATATCGATCCCCGACTAGGACCGTGAGTTTAAGCTGTTTACTGGGGAGGCCACTACATTCCAGATCTTGCATTTTTAATAAATCCTTTCTTGGATAGTAGAGTAGTGACGTGTTTGCCTAGCATTCGCAGGACAGCATATCGATCCCCGACTAGGACCGTGAGTTTAAGCTGTTTACTGGGGAGGCCACTACATTCCAGATCTTGCATTCTTAATAAATCATTTCTTGGCTAGTAGAGTAGTGACGTATTTGCCTAGCATTCGCATGGCAGCAGATCGATCCCCGACCGGGACCCTGAGTTTAACCTGTTTACTGGGGAGGCCACTACATTCCAGATCTTGCATTCTTAATAAATCATTTCTTGGCTAGTAGAGTAGTGACGTATTTGCCTAGCATTCGCAGGACAGCATATCGATCCCCTACTAGGACCGTGAGTTTAAGCTGTTTACTGGGGAGGCCACTACATTCCAGATCTTGCATTCTTAATAAATCATTTCTTGGCTAGTAGAGTAGTGACGTGTTTGCCTAGCATTAGCAGGACAGCAGATCGACCCCAGCCCAGGACCGTGAGTTTAAGCTGTTTACTGGGGAGGCCACTACATTCCAGATCTTGCATTTTTAATAAATCCTTTCTTGGATAGTAGAGTAGTGACGTGTTTGCCTAGCATTCGCAGGACAGCATATCGATCCCCGACTAGGACCGTGAGTTTAAGCTGTTTACTGGGGAGGCCACTACATTCCAGATCTTGCATTCTTAATAAATCATTTCTTGGCTAGTAGAGTAGTGACGTATTTGCCTAGCATTCGCATGGCAGCAGATCGATCCCCGACCGGGACCCTGAGTTTAACCTGTTTACTGGGGAGGCCACTACATTCCAGATCTTGCATTCTTAATAAATCATTTCTTGGCTAGTAGAGTAGTGACGTATTTGCCTAGCATTCGCAGGACAGCATATCGATCCCCTACTAGGACCGTGAGTTTAAGCTGTTTACTGGGGAGGCCACTACATTCCAGATCTTGCATTCTTAATAAATCATTTCTTGGCTAGTAGAGTAGTGACGTGTTTGCCTAGCATTAGCAGGACAGCAGATCGATCCCAGCCCAGGACCGTGAGTTTAAGCTGTTTACTGGGGAGGCCACTACATTCCAGATCTTGCATTTTTAATAAATCCTTTCTTGGATAGTAGAGTAGTGACGTGTTTGCCTAGCATTCGCAGGACAGCATATCGATCCCCGACTAGGACCGTGAGTTTAAGCTGTTTACTGGGGAGGCCACTACATTCCAGATCTTGCATTCTTAATAAATCATTTCTTGGCTTGTACAGTGGTGACGTGTTTGCCTAGCATTCGCATGGCAGCAGATTGATCCCTGACCGGGACCATGAGTTTAAGCTGTTTACTGGGGAAGCTACTACATTCTAGATCTTGCATTCTTAACAAATCATTTCCTGACAGGTACAGTTGTGACGTGTTTGCCTAGCATTCGCAGGACAGCATATCGATCCCCGACTAGGACCGTGAGTTTAAGCTGTTTACTGGGGAGGCCACTACATTCCAGATCTTGCATTCTTAATAAATCATTTCTTGGCTAGTACAGTGGTGACGTGTTTGCCTAGCATTCGCAGGGCAGCAGATCGATCCCCGACTAGGACCGTGAGTTTAAGCTGTTTACTGGGGAAGCTACTACATTCTAGATCTTGCATTCTTAATAAATCATTTCTTGGCTAGTACAGTGGTGACGTGTTTGCTTAGCATTCGCATGGCAGCAAATCGATCCCCGCTCGGGAAATGTAAAATGGCACTTTCTCTAAAAAGAAAACTATTCCATTAGATGGTCCTATCAGTATTAACTTATGCATCTGAAACTCGGATAAGCTAGTCACAACTCAAAGAACTATGGAAAAAATAATCATGGAATAACACTTAGAGGACCGTGAGTTTAAGCTGTTTACTAGGGAGGTTATTGCTGTGGTTTGGCACCACAGTGGTGGGTTGGGCTTACCCGGCTTAGATTCTGGTCAGCATCTATTCTGATGAAACTGGAATTGAAATCAGACATCTTTAACCTTTATACAAATTTTGTCTGGTAAAAGCTCTTTCTGATTTAAAGCTTTTAATCCGTAAGACATTCAGGCTATTTTTAATGTATTTTTCCTTTTATCATTGAAAGATTTTACATTATTTTATGATGGGAGAGTTTTCTCATTTAAAAAAGTCTTTCAAGTTTTAACTAGTCACCAAGTCCACGGGCTCTTTTAGTTTGATTTTTTTCTAAGCCGTTTTTCTACCTGCTTCTTTTACATTATTTTTGAATCATTCACTGTAAATGATAAACTGTAATATGATACGTACATTTATAATACAGTTGAAATGTAATTGCTGACAAAAAATACACTAGAAGGAATTTGTCAATTTACACATGTATATCATTAGATTCTTCTTCTGAACAATCCAGATTGAGTCTCTAGTCCCGCTCAAACTCGTTTGTTTCTTTGGTCGCTGCAACCTCACCATCATTGTGAGCTAAGGATGGAGGAGTTTGGGGAAGCCTTTAGGTCTATATGCTGAGTCATCAACATCCATTGCCTGGCCCTCCTTGGTCCTAGCTTAGGTGGAGAGGTGACTATTGCACTGATCATATGTTTATATGGCCAGTCTGTAGGGCATTGTCCTGCTCAATAGGGCAATGTCACTGTCCCTTGCCCCTGCCTGCCATTCATGAGCGGCTTTTAAACATCGACGAAGAAGCGATGTTTTACTGTGCATTAGGATTGGTAAGAAATATTCTTATTAAAAAAAGAAATTCATTTATAAGCAACTATCTCGACTGTTGGTCTTAAGGGTAGAAGAGAATCTTTAGCTGTTGTAAGCAGCTCTTCTAGGAGAAGAACTCTCCAAAATCAAATCATTTAATCTTGGGTAGTGCCATAACCTCATACCATCGTCTTTCACTGTCTCTTGGGTAGAGTTCTCTTGCTTGAGGGTACACTCGTGCACGCTATTCTATCTAATTCATCTTCCTGATGTTTTCTTAATTTATTTTAGTTTATATTTATATTTTAGTGTTGTTACTGTTCTTGAAATATTTTATTTTTTCCTTGTTTCCTTTCCTCACTGGGCTATTTTCCCTGTTGGAGCCCCTGGGGTTACAGCATCCTGCTTTCCCAACTAGGATTGTAGCTTAGCAAATAATAATGATAATAATAATAATAACAAATTCCATTTTTCCCTCTTTCAAGGTCGTCGTGGCCAACAGCATGGGCCAAGTCTCCGACGTCTTCAACATTGAGACCGACGCCGCTCCACAGATCGTCCGTGGCCTCGACCCAGAAACCGATAAGAAAAAAGGCTACGATCTCATTCTTGAAATCCGAGCTACTGGCAGTCCACGACCGGAGCCTAGATGGTACGTCGTTATGTGGGGAATGAGAAACACTACTTTTTTTTTTCTTTCTTTTTTTTTTTTTTTTTTTTTTGGTAGGGGTGAGGGAGGCGGGGTTAAACGAGAATCGTCTCCCTTTTTCCAATTGGGAGTTTGAAGACAGGATATTACGGAAAGAGAGAGAGAGAGAGAGAGAGAGAGAGAGAGAGAGAGAGAGAGAGAGAGAGAGAGAGAGAGAGAGAGAGAGAGAGTTTTT
>NC_090736.1:8201160-8208660 GCF_036898095.1 Palaemon carinicauda | reverse complement strand
TAGATATTTTGTTCTGCCCATATTTTAGTGCCAAAGGATTCTTACTCAATCCTCGAATTTTGATGTTTTGTCCGCCACATGTTTTTTTCTTTTTGTGGTTATGTTCCTCACCATTAAAACCTAAAGGAATTCTAGTAAGCCCTAAATCTGCAATGAATATTTAATTGAAATTAATTTCAAATGCATAAAAAAGCTAGTTCCCTGTCATATAATCTTAGCCATTAAAAAGCATAAATCTAGCTCAATTTGTTCAAGTTGTCTGCAAATGAATCTATGAATAGTGTTTTGTAACTAATTGTCCTTTTTATGCATCTGAAATCAAATTAGTGACCTTGAAAAGGAAGTACCCTAAAGCATTTTATTCTATATGTGTACCATTATTCCCTGTAGCTGAAAGACCAAGTATCAAAGATGTTAAACCTAGCAAAGAGACTGCTAGTAATCAGTCTCAAAGTACTGGAGATAATGAATCGCCTGACAACGACTCTGACTTTGGACAAAAAGACTTGGTTCCTGAAGAGGGAATGGCTTTAGATCAGTCTGCAGAGACCGACATGGATGCGCAGTTAAGTGATCCTGGAAAGAGAAAACTGGAGTCCCTCTTAGACCACGGGGAGGCTCTTAAGGTTAAAAGGGAAAAAACAGAAGATAAAATCAACCACCAAGAAATTTCTGACACGAAAGAGACTGTCCTCTTTGTTTCTAAAGACGAAAGTGAAGAAGTTAACATTGATAACGACAGGGAAACGTGTCTTAAAACAATGATGAATGTGACAGTCACTGAAGAGACCAAGAGGCAGGAAAGAGAGATAGATAGTGATGAGGAAGATGACAAATCGCTCCTTATCTATGGTTCTTGTGATGCAACATCTGAGGAGTCCAAAGAAAGAGAAGGCCTCAGGGTCGTAGCTGAGTGTAGCATTGTGCGACAAGAAAACTTTCAGCAGACGGTAATTACTGGTAAGTTTAATCTCACTGAGACACTTTTACATCTGGCAAATGTTGAATAATCATGATGTGGGATTCGATTAATTTTTTGGTATAATTTTGTCCTAAACTCAGAGAGATTTGTCAATCCATGTTTCAGCTGAAACAGATGTGGGTGACGGTGCTGTTGAGTCTTCATCGGTAGTACATCTTAAGAAGACAGTTGAGGTGGAAGAATACAATGCATTAATTCCAAACAGTGATGAAGAGAGCACCTCTGATTTAGAACCGTCACGTGCATTACAGGAGGCGAGCTCTAAACCTGCTCTTCTTATGGTAAAAACACCCAGTGTTGATGCCGAACAGGCAGTAGAAACATCTGTAGGTGTACAAGATAGCTGTGAACCTCAGACTCTTGAAGTTAGAACTTTTGATCACGACAAGAAGGTCCCAGAAGTTCAAGACATCCAGCTTGTTCACGAAAAAGCCACTGAAAGTCCTGGCAAACGTAAGAAAAGCAAGCCAGCAGGCACTGAACTAACAAGAAAGTCTGTGTCTTTCGAAGACACCCCAGAAAAATGTCTGAGTGCAGATGTGCCAACTGCATCTAAAGCCAGTGTATCCTCTGAAGCGGAACCACACAACATTCCGACCACAAACTTGCAGACTGTACAAACTGAGGAACCACCTCATTCAGGAGAGAAGATAAGTAAAGATGACTTGAACCGGTTAGCCGACGGACGAGGTAAAGGAAACGACCACTGGTGATGATCCGTGACACTGATCTCACGTGGTTTTATGTTTACTCTTAATTTCATTAAAAGAACAAAGCCTTGTAGTTACAACTCACTCTTGACGACTTCTGCTGTAAAACGTATAAAACTTCGGCCACTATTAATATTACTGTATTTCACCCAAATCTTCTGTAGCTTACTGTATTGACGGAAGTGTAGGAACAGCTTTGACTTGTGATCTAATACTAAGAACCTAAAATACCCAGTCTGGGAAACTTACTTTCTGTAATTGCTCTCTTCTTTGGATGAACTTTCAGATGTTGACATCATCTTGTAGAGCATTTTTACTGACTGACATTTTCGAAATGCTTTTATTTCAGCCAATTGTAGTACTAAGGATTACTGAAAATAAGAATTTACAAAGTGGACTTGTACCGAGTCCAGGAAATTCAGTAGACTCTCAAACGCATGGCTTAAATCTTGGTCTTTTTATTTTCAGTTCTGATATGAAAAATCAACGCTATATATTTTTTTTGTTTCTCTGCATTTAATTTACGCTGTTGGAATAATTTCTATGCTGTTTTTTTTTTTTTATTTCGGTTATATATATATGTGCATGCTTTATAATATCAAGCTTGGAAATTTTTTTTTTCAGTTTTTAATCCTACTTGGAAGTTTGGCGTATTTTGATTACGTAACATATGTACATTGTTACATTTATTTGCATTTTAGAATGTCAATTAGTTATTTTTTTCTTTAAATCATCAAGTATAAAATGTTTAGAATGGTTTTTGGATCATTAAATCATAAATTAAGAATCTAAACATACATTGACAAAGATACATATACACGCCTGCGCGCACACACACACACACACACACATATATATATATATATATATATATATATATATATATATATATATATATATATATATATATATATATATATTTAAATATAAAGTATGTATATATACATATATATATATATATATATATATATATATATATATATATATATATATATATATATATTTAAATATAAAGTATATATATATATATATATATATATATATATATATATATATATATATATATATATATATATATATATATAATGGCAGATAAATTGAATTCACCATACAAGTCAGAACATCCTTCTCGACCTTGAAGTTAGTTCATATATTTAAAGATGATCCTGTAATCTAACGTCTGACGAAATATATTTATAGAACTCCAACATGTGACATCCACTGGACATTACTCTGACATTATAATGAATAAAAGTCAAGTACCTCATTTTTAATTGCCTTCTTTAATCATTTTTTCCCTCCAGCTCCACCTCACATCAAGAAAAGCAACTTCAAGGAGGGCAAGACGTTCATTGCCATGCACAAGTTTGTTCTGGAAGTGGAAGCCACTTCTGTTCCAGAAGCAACGGCCACATGGTAAGCTTTCCAGACCCATCTCTTTCTGTTCCGTCAAATAGAATTGTAGGGTTGTGGTGGCTTATGTGGTGACGTCCCTGACTCGTGATCTCCAGACTGGGGTTCGAGTCCCGAGCATAATCGTTAGTTCCTTTGGTCACAGCAAACTCACCGTCCTTGTGAGCTAAGGATGGGGTCGGTAGGGGAGCCTATAGGCCTATTGCCTGGCCCTCCCTGGTCCTAGGTATCATTTGCCTAATTTAAGTAAGAGTAATGTACCTTAGCTGTCATAGGGTTTGGTTTTGGCCACCTTAACTTTTATAATTTGTTTTTCATGAGAGCATGTTATTGGGGGTCCGTAATAATAATAATTTTGATTATTAATCACTCTATTAAATGATGGCGCCAAGGGTCATATACCTAAGCTACGGTTGTCATTAACCAGGATTAATTTTATGATTTTGTTATTATGAAAGCATATTGCCATTGAAGATTCTTAATAACATCGCAAAGATATATGTCCAACATGAGCGGTCTGAGATTTCTGACCTCCGCCAAAGGTTAATGGAGTCGTCCATGACCTAAGATCTATCTGTGGTGGAAATTTCATCAAAATTCGTCAGTTTGTTTTAGTGTTATCTTTAAAATGCAAATCTGGATCTAGAATCCGGATCTGGATTATCTCCAAAATGTAGTGGGGTCGTCTATGACCTAAGATCTATCTCTGGTGGAAACTTTGTCAAAATCCTTCAATTTGTTTTAACGTTATCTTTAAAATGCAAATCTGGATCTAGAATCCGGATCCGGATCATCTCCAAAATTTGATGGGGTCGTCCATGACCTAAGATCTATCTGTGGTGAAAATGTCGTCAAAACCCGTCGCGTAGTTTTGACGTAATCCTGTCCACAGACAGACACAGACAAATAAATAAATAAACCAACTCGAAAGCCTAACCACCTTGGCGAAGGTAATGAGGATTTTAAGAATACCTTGAAGCAAATCTTCTCAGGAAAATATTAATTTGCGTTCTTTTGTCCACAGGTACTTCAATGGCAATGAGCTCAAGGAAGAGGAAGATCATTGCAAGTTCAGCTTCGATGGTAAAAAATACACGATGGAGAGGATTGGCAGCGATCCTGAGCACTCCGGAGAATACAAGTGCGTCCTCAAGAATAAAATTGACTCTGCGCAGGAGACTGGCGTAGTCACTGTCAAAGGTAAATCCAAACGAGTAATTTATTTTCTATTCTTATTTAAGAAAATGCCTCTTAAATTCAAACTTAGTTTAACCCTTTCACTGCCAATGGCGAAGTCTACGAAACTTCTGATGTAGCCAAGGGTGTGTTGCTTAGAGATCAATGACAATGCAAGTGAATATGAGAATAAACGAATGTGCAGGAACACTCAGTGGTAAAAAACTCCTTGCCCAAACCTTTGCTTGTTGATATTTATTGGAAAGTTCTTATCAACACCTTTCCATTGAATATCAACTTTCTAAAGTTTGAATGAATTTGAAAAAGTTTCTTTTTTCAAATTTCGACTAAGTCATCAGTGGTTGTGAAAGGGTTAAAGCTGTTGGGTGGAGAAGGGTTTGAAGTTATAATTTCAGATGGGAGGTTAGTTACACGTTTAAGATTTTTTTTTTTCCATTTATACTTTACAATGAGATATAATATCAAGTTTTTTTTTTCATTTTATATCGGAGATTTTATTTTGGAGTTCAATGGGATGTGATGTACATTTAAAACCTTAATTTTATTAAATGCCTCTAAATTTATTTTGTAAAAGCCTATCTCGAATATAATTAGTAAAGAAAGCGTTAGGAATTCACATATTCATTCGTAAGATACATTTATAAATAGCTATTAAGTGAATCCAATTTAAAGTTTGGACTATAACTATGCCAAGTTAAATAAGATAACCCACTGTATGAAAAAGGAAATTTATTTAGTTTTCAGAGGGAGAGAGGAAGGGAGTTGGTCCCTTCGAAAGCTAAATAAATTTAATTTTTCATACATTGTGGGTTATTTCATTTATCATAAAAACATGGATTTTTTTTATTTTAATGTTATTTTAATGTATGCCAACATATGTTTGAAATTAGGCTAGTTTAAGTCAGAATTGCCTAATCAAAGTTTTACTTTTAAAGAAAGACTAGAATAAATCTTAGTTTTTTAATTATATCTAATAGCGGGAAAACAGAGGTAAATTTCCTTTTGGCATTTTGTCAAATATCTTCAATTTGAGACATTGAAATAGAAATTAATATGGCTTATGTTCCATGGTTAATTTCATTTACATATTATTATTATTATTATTATTATTATTATTATTACAAGCTAAGCTACAACCTTAGTTGGAAAAGCAAGATGCTATAAGCCCAAGGGCTCCCACTGGGATAAATACCCCAGCGAGGAAAGGAAATAAGGAAATAAACTTTATTAGTAATGCACAATTAAAATAAAATAGAATATTTTCTGTGTATGTATATATTACGTTTATTTAGGAAAATTGGTCATTTTACAAAATGCCCGGCCATTATGCGAAAAGACCAAATTCGTAGTCACTTTGCAAAATGGCCTAAATATCTCGACATTTTGCAAAAGGGCTAAGATTTTGGTCCATTTACAAAATCATCTGTATCATCGTTGGTAAGGTTACAAAATGTCCAATAAGCAAGTAGGTTAGGTTAGGTTTGAACATTTTGTAACTTTACCAAGGATGATACAGATGATTTTGTAAATGGACCAAAATCTTGGACCTTTTGCAAAATGTCGAGATGTTTAAGTCATTTTGCAAAGTGTCCACAAACTTTGATCTTTTTGCATAATGGCCGGGCATTTTGTAAAATAACCAATTTTCCAAAATGGCCGTAACATATATATTAGTTATTACCGAGTAGTTAAAAAAAATAGAGCAATCAACAAAAAGATAAGTAAAATTTTGCCCCAAAACGTTCCAATAAGCAATATATATACTTGTCACTTTGAGGTTAGTGACTGTAATGAACTTGCGTTTAGTTTTGTTAAACAGAAATGCAGTGCAACTTTTGAATAAATATTTTAGTTTTTCGTTACTAAGACAACATTTGATTACCGCTGTAATGTTAGTAGAATTATATGAACGGGAAAGGAACAGAATAATAATTTCGCTGGAATTATTTATACATTAGTCACGCCTTCGTCTATCCAATGGGATATTATTATTATTATTATTATTATTATTATTATTATTATTATTATTATTATTATTATTATTATTACTTGCTAAACTAGAGCCCTAGTTGGAAAAGGTTTTATAGTTTATATAGGAAATATTTATTTCAATGTTGTTACTGCTCTTAAAATATGTTATTTTCCCTTGTTTCCTTTCCTCACTGGGCTATTTTCCCTGTTGGAACCCTTGGACTTATAGCCTTCTGCCTTCCCAACTAGGGTTGTAACTTCGCTTATGATAATAATAATAATAATATTAATAATAATAATAATAATAATGTCCTTTCCTCACTGGGCTATTGTTCCCTGTTGGAGCACTTGGGCTTATAGCATTCTGCGTTTCCAACTAGGGTTGTAGCTTAGCTTGCAATAATAATAATAATAATAATAATAATAATGTCCTTTCCTCATTGGGCTATTGATCCCTGTTGGAGCCCTTGGGCTTATAGCATTCTGCGTTTCCAACTAGGGTTGTAGCTTAGCTTGTAATAATAATAATAATAATAATAATAATAATAATAATAATAATAATATTATACTGGGCTATTGTTCCCTGTTGGAGCCCTTGGGCTTATAGGATTCTGCGTTTCCAACTAGGGTTGTATAATAATAATAATAATAATAATAATAATAATAATAATAATAATAATAATAATAATAATAATAATAATGTCTGTTAAAGAAATCATGTGTTGTTTCTTATAACTACGGTATATATCTTCTCTCTCTCTTCCAGAAAAGGAAGCTCGCGTCCGCAACCCACTGGAAGATGTTTACGTCATCGAGAACACCAACGCTGTGCTTAAGTGCCAGATTGTTGGTGACCCTATCCCGACCATCGAATGGTAAGTTGATAAAAAAAAAGAGCGCTTTCGAGCCGATTCACTTACGGGCTACCAACGCAAGAGCCCGTGTCTTGCATAAGGCAAGGCAATATATACACACCGATTCACGCTATTTGTTAGGTAAAAGGAAGTGGAGTAGAGTGGACTATTTGTTAGGTAAAAGGAAGTGGAGTAGAGTGGACTATTTGTTAGGTAAAAGGAAGTGGAGTAGAGTGGACTATTTGTTAGGTAAAAGGAAGTGGAGTAAAGTGAACTATTTGTTAGGTAAAAGGAAGTGGAGTAGAGTGGACTATTTGTTAGGTAAAAGGAAGTGGAGTAGAGTGGACTATTTGTTAGGTAAAAGGAAGTGGAG
>NC_090736.1:8131160-8193660 GCF_036898095.1 Palaemon carinicauda | reverse complement strand
TGCCTCTAATTCCTTATTTCCCTTCGTCTTTTCATGGTTGTCTCTGATTCCTTATTTCCCCTCAATATTTCAAGGTCGTCTCTTATTCTGCATGTCCCTCATTATATCATATAGTACATTATAATCCCTGATTTCCCCACCGATGACTCATCTCCCTCTCTCTCCGAACCAGGAGCAAGGACGGAGACATCCTCGAGGCCAGCGAGAAGATCAAGATCTCGATGAAGAAGACGTCGTATTGCGAGGCCACCATCTCGCTCACCCTTGTCGACGCCTCCTCCATCGAATCAGGCCAATACAGACTCAAGTTCAGCAACGAACTCAACTCCACCAGCGTCGAGACAGCTCTCATCATTAGGCGTAAGTATCGAAGTATTTCGTGGTGGCCGATGTGGTAACGTTCATGACTGGTGAACGCCAGATTGGGGTTCGAGTCCAGCTCAAACCCGTTAGTTTCTTAAGTCGCGGCAACCTCATCATCCTTTTGAGCTAAGGATAGGGTGTTTAGGGGGAGCCTATAGGTTTATCTGCTGTGTCATCAGCAGCCATTGCCTGCCCCTCCTTGGTCCTAGCATGGGTGGAGATGGGCTTGGTTGCTGATCATATGTACATATGGTCAGTCTCGAGGGCATTGTCCTGCTTGATCTGGGCCTTTTGTGATGGCCGATGTGGTAACTTCCCTAACTGGTGCACAACAGATTCGGGTACCAGTTCCGCTTAATCCCGTTAATTTTTTTAGTCGCTGCAACCTCACCATCCTTGTGAGCTAAGGATGGGAGTTTTGGAGGAGCCTATAGGTCTATCTGCTGAGTCATCAGTAGCCATTACCTGGCCCTTCTCGTTCTTAGCTCGGGTGGAAAGGGGGCTTCGACGCAGATCACATGTACATACGGTCAGTCTCTAAGGCATTGTCCCGCTTGATATGGCAATGTTTCTTTTCCTTGCCTCTGCCATTCATGAGCGGTCTTTAAACCTTTAATCAAGGTTACAGAAAAAAATGATAATAAGTCATTGGGAATTAGAAAGGCGTGAGTGCAGTAAAGGAAGGAGGTATTTACCTGTATAGAAGGACTTGATGGTGATGAGGACAGGATTAAAAAAAAAAAAAAAAAAAAAAAAACCAGGAAATATCAGTTACTTTATTTAATCATTCAAGAGAGAGAGAGAGAGAGAGAGAGAGAGAGAGAGAGAGAGAGAGAGAGAGAGAGAGAGAGAGCTTAGATAAATGTTATTTTAGTGATACTTTGTTGACGATTGTTCATTGTCTTATCATTAGGTAAAATTCAACTTCTAGCTTATAGAAAAGTCTTAAATGTGAGTTACGTTCCCATGGCTTATTAAATTATCTCTCATATCTGAAAGGTTCTCTTGTATTTTTCATCTGAAGCATCAAATTCTATTTTTAAAAATGTATTTAGTATTATCCCCAATGCTATTAACTTTTCAAGATTTATTTTTAATGGTTGATTACGTTTATAATCGTATTATGCATTTTCTGTTTGGTGTTTTTGTGAATTTAGATTTTGTTTTGTATTCATCATCATCATCATTATCATCTCCTCCCACGCCTTTTGACGTAAAGGGCCTCGGTTAGATTTCGCCAGGCGTCTCTATCTTGAGCTTTTAAATCAATACTTTTCCATTCATCATCTACTTAACGCTTCATAGTTCTCAGCCATATGCCTGGGTCTTCCAACTCTTCTAGTGCCTTGTGGAGCCTAACTGAACGTTCGGTGAACTAATCTTTCTTGGGGAGTGCGAAGAACACGCCTAAACCATCTTCATCTACCCCTCATCATATCTCATCCACATATGGCACTCGAGTAATCTCTCTTATAGTTTCATTTCTAATTCTGTCCTGCCATTCAACTCCCAATATCCTTCTGAGGGCTTTGTTCTCAAATCTACAAAATATATCTAGTATTGACTGCTCCAAATCTAAATTGTTTTCGTCCATTTTTATTCACACGAATTTCACTTCTGTCCTTTTGCAGCCGAGCGCAGGAAGCCTAAGGTGGCGAAGAAACCCACCGACTTGGAGATCATGGAAAAGAAGCAGGGTATATTCCATGCCAAGATCACTGGATTCCCCAAGCCAGAGATTAAATGGTGAGTAGGAAATGTTTCCTTATTATCTTTTTTTCACATATTAAAACTGACATAACTATGGGTCCATAATCCTCAATATTATTATTATTATTATTATTATTATTATTATTATTATTATTATTATTATTATTATTAGCTAAGCTACAACCCTAGTTGGAAAAGCACGATGCTATGCCCAGGGGCTCCAACAGGGAAAAAAAGCCCAGCGAGAAAAGGAAATATTATAATCTAATTTCTTTAACTGAAGATTGTCCCAAGACTAAAAAAAATGCAACATATCCTTTCAGGATGAAGGAAGGACGCCAGGTGTATCCTACAGACATCATCGACATGGGTGTGACCGCAGCAGGTCTCTACTACCTTGAGTTCCGACACGTTTCCACAGAGGACGTGGGACGGTATACCGTTTATGCTGTCAACGATGAGGGACATTGCGAGGCAGAGTGCAGCCTTAATGTTGTTCGTAAGTACATTGTGGTCGATTATCCTCAGCCTTTCATGATTAATATGTATATGTAGTTGTTCACATATAACCCTATCAACATAAACATACAATTACGTACATATCGGTACTTCAACATTAGGAACTTAGAAGAGGAATTAACTCATTTGAACTAGGAACAGCAAGTTTCCCTGAAATTATCTCAGACGCCTTTTGTAAACAATGTTTATTGTTTGTGAGTTAAATTGTAATTGTTGTTAGGAATATGTTGTTTATGAGTAATTTATCTGATAAGATCAATTGTGGTCATATCTTAATCGTTGAATTAATAAAGACAACACTTTCCTGAACAAACTATCAGAATCCAAATTTGTTTATTTTAAAGACGTAAAGATGGCAATTAGAATTATATTGTAGTACTTTACACATACAGGAAGGATTACAAGTGCAACACCTCTTCATTGACAAGGATTTGCTCTTTTCCTCTCATCCTGTCTTTTATGTTTTTTATTTTTTTTCTCATGACTTCCTATCTATTTTCCAGCTCCTCCTTCAAAGCCCGAGTTCATCCAGAGCCTGAAGGCAAGCAAGGTCATCTTGGGATACCCAGTCAGGCTCGAAGTCCAGCTGGGTGGGTACCCAGTTCCCGAAGTTCAGTGGTGAGTTGTCTCGATTTGATAATTCTTTTAAATGAAATGGAAATCTAGAAGGATAATATACCCTTCTTTCATTTGCATAGTTTTTAGTGATGATAGTTAGCTTCCAAATTTTTCGTGGAGTCAATGAAAGATAATTAACAATGGGGTAATCTAACCTAACCTAACCCTCTTTTTTATGCTGTCAAAGACCCAGGCCAGCCATGCTATTTGGTATGATGAGACAAAAACTGTATCTATATTAGATTCTCTTAAGTTCTTTCATGATGATAGAAAGCTTCCAAAGTTTTCGTGGAGTTAATGAAAAAGATTTAACAATCTAACCTAACCTAACCTAACCTGACCCTCTTTCTTATGCTCTCAAGGGTCCAGTCCAGCCATGCTATTTGATATAATGAGAGAAAAACTGTATCTATATTAGATTCGCTTAAGTTCTTTGATGATGGTAGAAATCTTCCAAAGTTTTCTTGGAGTCAATGAAAGAGATTTAACAATGGGGTAACCTAACTTAACCTAACCTAACCCTCTTTCTTATGCTTTCGAGGGTCCAGGCCAGCCATGCTATTTGGTATAATGAGACAAAAACTATATCTATATTAGATTCTGTCGAGTTCTTTCATGATGAAAGAAAGCTTCCAAAGTTTTCGTGGAGTTAATGAAAGAGATTTAACAATCTAACCTAACCTAACCTGACCCTCTTTCTTATGCTCTCGAGGGTCCAGTCCAGCTATGCTATATGGTATAATTAGACAAAAACTGTATCTATATTAGACTCCGACTAGTTCTTTGATGATGATAGAAAGTTTCTAAAGGTTTTGTGGAGTCAGTGAAAGAGATTTAACAATGGGGCAACCTAACCTAACCTAACCTAACCTGACCCTCTTTCTTATGCTCTCGAGGTTCCAGGCCAGCTTTGCTATCTTGTATAATGAGACAAAAACTATCTGTATTAAATTCTGATAAGTCCCTCATGACAGACAGAAAAGGCAAACTATATCTGGTAGAGTCACAACTAATTGAGTTTTCTTAAGTTAAATAACAATAAATGCATCTCTTTCTCACTGACACACAACAGTTTCCAGAATGCTACGAGGAAGGAACTATATTAAATAGGGAAAGATTGGAGAAAGAAGAGATGGAATTTACAAAAGATTGACCTTTTTTTTTTTTTTTGTTATGTTCTCATTGGATTCACAACTTGTTTTCTCCGTCATGCTTATAACTCGTTTAATCCATAGTGTTCCCACTGTAATCATAATTCATTTTATACAAAACAGTTCCATTGGTCTTATGATTTTTTTTTATCTGTAGTGGGCAAAGTAGGCTCACTACTCATTTTATTCAAAGTGATCCCCCTGAGTTCTAGATTAGTTTTATTTATAGTGGTTCCACTAAGTTCATGACTCAAGTTTTCCACGATGTTCCCAATATGTTCACAACACGTTTTATCCTTAATGGTTAATCCTTCATTCATAATTAAAAAGCCTTTGTCATAGAAACATGTTCAAAAATCTTTCCTAATAAATTGGTTGTGGTGGCCGATATGGTAACGTCCCTGACTGTCCCGCTTAAACTCAATAGTTCCCTTGGTCGCTGCAACCTCACCATCCTTGTGAGCAAAGAAAGGAAGGTTTTGGGGAGCCTATAGGTATACCTGCTAAGTCATCAGCAGCCATTGCCTGTCCATCCTTGGTCCTAGCTTGGTTGGAGAGGGAGCTTGGGTGCTTATCATATGTATATATGGTCAGTCTCTAGGACATTGTCCTGCTTGATAGGGCAAATGTTACTGTACATTGCCTCTGCTATTCATGAGCGGCCCTAAAACCAATTTCATCCCTAACACCCACCACTTAATACAGTATCTGTAAACACTTTATCATTGTGTTTTTATCCATATATTTGTTTCCTCTGTAATGAAATAAACTTTTATGTGTGTTTGCTTTCGCACAGGTTGAAAGATGGCAAACCCATCCAGATTGATGGCACCCATTACAAGCAGATAGTTGAGCCCGATGGCACTGTGATCCTGCAGATTGACAAGGCCACTGAGGGTGACGTTGGCGAAATCACCTGCATAGCCAAGAATCCTGAGGGCGATGTGTCGTCTTCTGCAAAGCTTTCAGTGTTGGGTAAGGAATCATTGTATAGTACTTAATTTTTTTTCTTATTTATGTTTAAACGTTCATGGTAGGTAAAGTTAAAAATATCAAAGTTTATTTTCCCAATATTAAAAAAGAAAAATGGATAATAATGAAAATAATTTTGGTGAAAATGAAACTTTTATGAAGAATTTTATTCATTTGAGCTTTTTTTTATACAATTGTAGAATTAAATCTTATAATTGCGAAGAATAAGAAATGTCCTGACTAATTTTCTTCTGTTTTATTGAATAGAACTTTAACAAGTAATAAAAACGTTTTCAGCTATCTAGTATCTTAGCATAACAGGAAAACTACATTTAAGTTTCTCCATTTATCATTTGATGTCTACACGTTTCAAGTCACTTATTTACGTGACTCTTCATCAGGGCTTCATGGGTTGGACGATGGAATTACACTTAATTCTAAACTGACGAAACATTATTTAAAATATTGATTTAATTTTCATTGACTTTTTTCAGTTCACAACATTCGAGATATTCAGTCACATCGAAATGAACCTTTTGTCTTTATCAGGTTTGACCTCAAACGTTTTCTTTCCCTCAGGATTCCAGAGGGGAGAGGGATACCCCGACGGTCCTGCCAAGTTCTCCGAAGGCCTGAGGGATATGACCTACGACGAAGGCAAGAACATTCGCCTGCCAGTGGGCATAAGAGGCGGCCCTGTGCCCAACATGAAGTGGTACAAGGATGGAGAAGAAATCAAGCTTGATGACAGAGTCTTCTTCACATATGATGGAGACAGGGTAAGAGAAGCTTTGAGGAGGATGTTTGTGACTGATTGAAATTCAATGTTTACATTCATTGCTGTGGATGTGGTGAGGAGGGATATTAGTGGGTTGGGACTGTGCGTATCGCCAGTTAGGTAGTAACTGAAAGACGGGGCAAACGCGACTAACTTTATTACAACAGACAGCGTGCTTTTATAACAACAATTTCAGTGAAAAGGTCACAAATATTCAAACAAACCAATTCAAGAATAGACAGGCTTAAACCGGTTCTGTTAACAGTTTCGGATACTAAAACAAACTCCTGTGTGTATCGCCAGTTATTGGTAGTAACTGAAAGACCAGGCGAATGCGACTAACTTTATTTCAACAGACAGCGAGCTTTTATAACAACAGTTTCAGTGAGAGGTCACAAAAATTCAAACAGATCAATTCAAGCATAGTCAGGCTTAAACCGGTTTTGTTAACAGTTTTAGGTACTAAAATGAACTCCTATGTGCATCGCCAGTTAACGGTAGTACTGAGAGACCAAACGGATGTAACTAACTTTATTCCAACAGACAGCGAGCTTTTATAACAACAGTTTCAGTAAAGAAGGTCACAAAAATTCAAACAGATCAATTAAGGCATAGTCAGGATTAAACCGGTTTTGTTAACAGTTTTTGGGTACTAAAATGAACTCCTATGTGAATCGCCAGTTATTGGTAGTAACTGAGAGACCAGACGAATGCAACTAACTGTATTTCAACAGACAGCAAGCTTTTAAAACAGCAGTTTCAGTAGGTCACAAAACTCAAACAGATTAATTCAAGAATAGACAGGCTTAAACAGGGGCTGTTAACAGAGAGGTTTAGAGCGAGATAAACAATGAAAAGAAAATTACCGTTACAATACAATATACGAGTATGCGTGAAACACGTACGGTATAGGACAGTGGGAAGATGATGCAAGGGATAGAAATAGATGGAGAAAGTTGGGACTTATGAAGACGAAAAAAGAGGATTTACTTGAATTGTGGGATTAAAGGTTATCCCTTTATACCAAAGAATCCTTGTAGAACAAACAGGTCGTTAAATCAAATCAATTAATGCAAAATAAATTAGATCAAAATTTCCATGGTTTTGTTTAAATGTTAAGATAACTTTCTATGGAGGCTTATAAAAAAGGTTCAACAATTAATTAATTAGTTATATAATTAATGAATTATGTTTAGGAAGCTAGCAAACAAAATTATGGTATTTCCAGAGAAGAGGTGGGTATAATTATTATTATTATTATTATTATTATTATTATTATTATTATTATTATTGTGAAATGCACATATGCAAATTTTCCTGAAATAAGATAATGAATAAGCAGCTGGAAAAGATATTTCTATTTGGTGGGGTTAAAACCTAAAATTATATATCATTGATAACCACAAGATTAGTCAAGATAAGGTAATAAGAAAGTCATTTCCTCACTAGAAAAAAATAAATTGTAATAGATTAGCTATTTCATTAATCAATATGATGTCAATGAATTTCTATTATCAAGATCAATAGCATATTTTCCCTTTCGGTCAAAGGCCTTATGTACAATAATGAATTGAAAAGTCAATTAAGCAATTAAAATGTGAATGAAATTTTGTTATTAAGATGTCTAACATTTTTTTTTTCCTAGTGAGACACCAATTATGTTCAAATAAATTGAATAGTTAATTAAGCAATCAAGATGTGAATTAAATTCTATTATTAAGATCTTTAGCATTTTTTCCATCCGGTAAAAGACCTTAATTATGTTCAATATTATTTTTTTTTATTTTCAGAATGAGGTAATTCAACCCTTTTTGGAAAATAAGTACTGTTTTGCAATAGGAAATTATCCTGTTTTCTGATGAGTCATTTTACTTAAGTGGAACATTAATAGTCCGATTATATTCGATTTGTTCCGAGTTTATATATGTCAAGTACCAATGAGTTATGAAATTGGTATTTGATTTTAATGTTGATATTATTTTTCCAATAGCGAACAAAAAGTCATGAACCCTTCACATAGAAGCGAATGGGTTAGAATATGTATTTGTTTATAGTAAATATGTTTATATCCATATGTATAAATATGCATACATGAGGTGGTCGATGTGGTAACGCCCCTGACTGGTAACCGCCAGACTGGGGTTCGAGTCCCGCTCAAACTTATTAGTTCCTTTAGTAGCTGCAACCTCACCACCCTTGTGAACTTAGGATGGGGGAGCCTATAGGTCTATCTGCTGAGTCATCGGCACTCATTGCCTGGCCCTCCTTGTTCCTAGCTAGGGTGGAGAGGGGTCTTGGGCGCTGATCATATGTATATATGGTCAGTCTCTAGGGCATTGCCCTGCTTGATAGGGCAGTGTCACTTCCCCTTGCCTCTGCTATTCATGAGCGGCCTTTAAACCTTTATACACATCCTTACCAATTCTTAGATATTCGTAGAAATTAATAGGCCTAGTCCAATTCTTTAATGATTTTATAGTTTTGTAGTTATCATGTTTGGTTTCTAGAGAAATATTTACCTTACAAATTATAGGTTTTTATTTTGTTTGCTGTTAACAAATAGCCTAGTTGTTTCATTTGCTTTTTTTAGTTTATTTTTTTACTTTTGGTTTTGCTCATTTAACAAGAAATTGCTTACTGAACACTTAGCTACAGTGGTTCATCTTTATTTTTAGTTTTTAGAAACTTTATTTTATTTTATGGCTAAACCATATTTAAAATAACCCTTTACATTATTGTAAACAATTATTGGTAATAAGAGTAACAAAACTTTATTTCTTTATTTTTATAATTTTGGTTTTAAATTTTATTGCTTTAAACATATATTAACCAATAAATTTCCTTGTACATTTACCACAAATAAATTCTAATTTATATCCAAATCACCTATGTCTACACACAAAAGAATATATTTACATAGCAACTGCATTAGCGGTAATTCATAATGTTCGTAAGTCATAAAAGCTCATATCTACAAACAATTACCTTTTAATGAAACCTATTACTTGAACGTTTTAATTAAAAAGGTTATTTAATTGACTCTGCATTAAGTAAATAACTCCATTGTAGCTTACTGCTTTTTCACTTTTGTGTGTGGACTCCGTAGGTCTCAAATTTAGGAACGATATGAATTTGTAAAGTCTGATAGAATTCCTTTTGAATTTTGACGGAAGAACTATTTTATATACCTCAGACAAAACCGTATTGTCTACACAATTATGCCTTTAAAAAGACCTCGGAAAGGCACATGTTAACCTCCTTAAAAAAAAAGGAGAGAAAATGCTTTAAACAATAATATCTTTATAGGCCTACTTGGAAGTCCGCCCTTGCAAGGGCTCCGACGCCGGCAAGTACAAGTGCGTGATCCAGAACGACAAAGGCACCGACGAAACCGAATGTGAGGTGTCCATCAGGAAGTGCTTCGAAGCTCCCTTCTTCACCAGCACTTTCCCGAACCAGGCTAAGGTAAGATTTGGAGGTCTCGAGTTTCCGTGCAACTTGGTGAAACTGAGGAAATAAGAATGGCAGGCGTAGTAAAGAGTACAGAGGTGATGAGGGTGTCATGACTGAGATGGTTTGTGCACGATGATATGGAGAGAAGATGTACCTTGATGAAAATGACGAAATAAGAAGAATGGCAGGCGTAGTAAAGAGTACAGAGGTGATGAGAGTGTCACGACTGAGATGGTTTGTGCACGATGATATGAAGAGGAGATGTAACTTGATGAAACTGACGAATAAGAAAAATGACAGGCATAGTAAAGAGTATAGAGGTGATGAGGGTGTCACAAATGAGATGGTATGGGCCTGATGATACGAAGAGAAGATGTGACTTGATAAAACTGATAAAATAAGAAAAATGGCAGGCGTAGTAAAGAGTAAAGAGGGGATGAGAGTGTCACGATTGAGAAGGTGTGGGCACGTGAAGAGGAGGGCTTAGGAGGAACATGATTGATGAGATAGAGGCCTCGAGTTTTCATGCAACTTGATGAAAATGACAAAATAAGAAAAATGACAGGCGTAGTTTAAAAATTACAGAGGTGATAAGAGTGTCATGACTGAGATGGTGGGGGCACGTGTTGAGAATGGATGGTTTGGAGGGATTGAGGAAGACTTTGGAGGAACCTGTTAGGGGAGAAGATCGAGAGGGAGGCAGAGAATTAGTTGAAGAGATAAGATGAAGAGTGGCATGAAGAGAAGAGGATTGATGGAAGAGTGTGCCTTTAAAGGCATTGGAGAGAGTACATCAGGCAACCGACCCCTTAATTTAGGGAGAACGTTGGGAAAGAAGTTTTCGTGTAACTTGAATCTTAGTGTAAGGTCCTTGATGCACTACCCTATAGGCCTACCGAAATACATTTTACCACATATATACGATATATTAATACACGGGAGATAAGAAAATTACATGACTGGGAAGGCAGTATCTACCGTTTCAATATTAATCTTCTTTGTTACTCAAAGTCAAAGATTGTTTGAAATAATAACTATCGGAGATATTATCAGTTATCTAGCATTCAATTTGGGGATAGACTATTTTCAATATATATTGAGATTTTGCATGAGCAGAAAATTGGTAATAACACAAGTAAATTTCATATTATCCTTTAAATATAATTTCTTTCTTTTATATATTATTGTATGCATTACATCTCGATAGTAATTGTATATATTGTATATGGTTTTCATAAGAATTAAGAATTTTAAGATAGATTCTTGATAGAATATCTTGAAAACAGAAGGATATAATCTATCAATATAATTCGCCGATTTCTTCAGTCTCTCATTCATTCATTATTATTATTATTATTATTATTATTATTATTATTATTATTATTATTATTATTATTATTATTGGCTAATCTACAACCCTAGTTGGAAAAGCAAGATGCTATAAGCCCAAGGGCTCCAACAGGGAAAATTAGCCCAGTGAGGAAAGGAAATAAGGAAATAAATTAAATGAGAAAAAAATGAACAATTGAAATGAAATATTTTAAAAACACTAACATCAAAACAGATATTTCATATATAAACTATAAAAAAGACTTATGTGACCTTGTTCAACATAAAAAAAAAACTTTTACTGTAAGTTTCAACTTTTATATTAATTTGTCTTCTTCTTCCTTCCTCAGTTGCCAGGACGCGAGGTCAAAATGTCCATTAAAGTGGACGCTGTTCCCAAACCCGAATTGTCCTGGTTCTTCAATGGCAAGCCCTTGGAGGCTGACGGAGACAGGATCCGCATCAGGAAGGACGGTGACGGACAGACCCTCCTGATCAAGGACTGCACCTACAGCGACTCCGGCAACTACAAGGTCGTGGCCAAGAACCGCGAGGGAGAGGTTGAGCACGAAGCCAGTCTCGAAGTAGCCGATGATGTGTGAGTACCAAAATCAACTTGAGTTTTTCTGTTTTGAAGTTTCATTGTGGTCAGTTGTCATGCTCATGCCGATGAAGGATTATGAAGGATTAATATCTTTGAGGTATGAAGGATGTTCATAAATCAATCGAAATTTTCCCACTATCTTCGTGTAGTTTTAGGATTCCTGTACTTCCTCTATAGATATCTTCAAGTGTTCTAACATAAGATTCATCTATTCCTTGTCTTTGAATGGCTTTCATTACTGCTGAAGTTTTGACAGAATCAAAAACTCCCTAACTGACGTGCGGAACATAAATTGCCTTTAGGCAATAACCTCTTGGAGTTGGTAATTTCTAATGTGTAGATAATGAATAAATGAATAATTTGAAGTTCTCTGGCATCCTGACATCAAAGGTCATTGACGCTGTAATGTGTAGATAAAAGAGATCCAGTTGAATGTACGATTATATACCCATATTATATTCTTTATATATGTCTTTCGACGTGTCACCTATGGGCATTTATAATCCACATTAAATGCTGTTCGATATAAAATCCATATATCATATTCATGCTATTTAGGCGTAAAAAGAAAATATTGAGAATATCATGTGTCTGTGGATATACTCCCGGTCTCAAAACAAGAGCAGTAAATAACGAAGCTCAAAGAGAAACTTCCCCAGAGCAATTTTGAACCAACGCTACCCCCTCTGTGACAGGGAATTGAAAGGACGACCTAGGAAAAGTTACAAATGTCATAACTCCCATGAGATCAAAGAGAAGCGTCCAAGTTCAGCTCGAATAGATGGTTAAAACCACACAGTCTTTTCATCTTTGGAAAATATTTATTATTATTATTATTATTATTATTATTATTATTATTATTATTATTATTAGCCAAGCTACAACCCCAGTTGGAAAAGCAAGATGCTATAAACCCAAGGGCTCCAACAGGGAAAAATAGCCCAGTGAAGAAAGGAAACAAGGAAATAGATAAACAATAAAAGAAGTAATGAAAAATAGAAATATATTCTAAAAAAACATTAACAACATTAAAACAGGTAATTCATATATAACTATAAAAAGACTTACGTCAGCCTGTTTAACATATAAACATTTGCTGGAACTTTGAACTTTTGAAGTTCTACTGATTCAACTACCCGCTTTGGAAGATCATTCCGCAACTTGGTCACAGGTGGAATAAAACTTCTAGAGTACTGTGTAAGTATTGAGCCTCATGATGGAGAAGGCCTGACTATGAGAATTAACTGCATGCCTAGTACTACCAACTGGATGGAAAAATATCTCGCCTGAATGTCGAGCATTATTAAATGTAGAGAATTATAGCTTGCTGATCTTCAACGAAATTTTCTTGCATATTAGGAAATATCATTCTTGGCCAATACCTAAAACAGGTTCCTTCTGCAAAATCACTTACAAACTAAATAATTTTCAGGTTTTTTTTTTTTTTTTTTTTTTTTTTTTTTTTTTTTTTTTTGCTAATAGGAAATAATTGTTTATCTTATCTTGTTCGATGTGGAATTGATAACAGTACATTAGATTCCGCTGTTTCCTTAGATATACCAAAAATATGATAAAAGCTGTTGTCCATAATACTACGCTGTTAGAAAGATCTGTAATTTTAATAGGAAAATCTTCGTAAAAATATACTGTTCTCATCCGTATTTCAGTAAAATACAGCGATCGTAATTTTTACCTTACTTTGTTATTATATTTTACGGGTTGGTGACCGTAATGTCACTCTTTTACGTAATTTATTTCCTTATTTCCTTTCCTCACTGGCCTATTTTACCTTTTGGGGCCTCTGGGCTTATAGCATTTTGTTGTTCTAACTAGGGTTGTAGCTTAGGAAGTAATAATAATAATAATAATAATAATGATAATAATAATAATAATGTCTTTGCTTCGCCTTGAAGTATGTTAGTATTAATTACTGCTGCTGTTCCTTGTGTTGGATATGTGTTTGTTTGTCATTACTATTCATGACCGGCAGTCCGCGAAATTACTACCCTTGGGTTGTTAATTGCTGTTTACTTTGTTCTGAGGTTTACCTAATGTTAAACTGTTAAATATTTTCTTTAAAAAAGGTTAAAAATCCTTAGACACATGTTGCTAGACATTTACCGTTTAATAAAACGGATATATTATGACGTAAAGGAATGATATTATGTTCACCAATCCGTAAAAGATAATTAAAAAGGTAGGGTAAAAATTACTGTCGCCTTTATTTACTGAAATACGGCTGAGAGCAGTAGATTTTTACGGAGAATTTCGGATTAAAACTCATTTTTTTTATAACAGTGTGTATTTGGATATATGCTGGACTTGATTGTCTATAAAATCGTGTGAAATTAATCACATGTTTCGTATTTCAAATTTCTTACATTTTTTTTTTTTTTTTCAGTTTTATTCATAATGTTGGAAACTGAAATAGGGCACATTTCTGACAGAAAACTAATAAATAGATGTTAGGTATGATTATCAAATTGTATATACAGTACATGTATGTTAGTTTAGATAGTCCGGATATCTCAAAAAGTAAGATATTGAAATAGTGAAACAGCTTCTGCGAAAAAGACCTATGTAAGTCAGAAAGATGTTCGTGTTTATTCTTATAATGATAAAAGACTAATACAATCTTTTTGATAGATAAAAATTTTCTGCAGCGTTTTAATTCCAAGCGAATTTCATTATTGCGATGTAATTTAGAGGAAACTGAAACAATCATTTATTGCCTTGGTTAGTTCTCATTCAGATAGTCTCTTGAGACAGTATCTGAAACGTTAAAATCGATTCCAGATGAATAAAGTATAAAAGACTTATTATTCACTTTATTTTTTCATCAACACAAACTTTATTCAACATCATATCTTTTGTATATAGTGTATATTATAAACCTGGGGCTCTCAACTGGGGATATCCATACCCCTTGGGGGTATCCATAACCCTGGCTGTATCCATACCCATTTGGGGGTATCCATACCCCTGGGGGTATCCATACTCCTTTGGGGTATCCATACCTCTTGGGTGTATCCATACCCCTGCGGGTATCCATACCCCTTGGTGGTATCCATACCCCTGGGGGTATCCATACTCCTTGGGGGTATCCATACCCCTGGGGGTATCCATACCCCTTGGGGGTAAGAGAACCAAATGCTTGGGGGTATTGGGCTGGTATTTAACTTCTTTAACATATTAATTCATAAATGTTTTCTTTCTTCTTTCGTATAATAAAACTGACCTGTTTTAAATACAGTTTATTTATAATCTGAAACAAGTTAATTACAGTTATATCGTAGAATAATTGTAAATATTTGTCATTTTTTTTTTATTTTGCTTTCAGTAAGCAAATATGATATGGTTATCAATGCTTATGATTTTATTTCATATCCTATTCTCAGCTATCCATATTTAAAGTATAGTTAAATTGTAGTTATTGACATATTCGGAAGACATACTGGCAAGTAATAAGGTTAGGGATAATTATTTCGACAGTCAAGTGAAGGGAGGTGGTGTATGGGACCATATTGGGCAATCTATTGGTGGTCTGGAAGCACCAGAAGCTTAAGAACCCCTGCTATAGACTATAAATTATCATCTCAGCGTTTCATACAATTTTCCCTTTTTTATTGATAAACCATTACTATAGTTCATTTCTTTTAGCGAGGCATATTTGCACCGACTCGCAGCGGTGCCCTGTTAGCTCGGAAAAGTTTCCTGATCGCTGATTTTTTAGAATTATCTTGTCCAACCAATCAGCGATCAGGAAACTTTTCCGAGCTAAAAGGACACCGTTGCGAGTCGGTGCAAATCTGCCTCGCTAAAAGAAATGGACTACAGTATAGTAAGATAGTTGTGGCTTGATTGGTAACGTCTCTGTCTGGTGTTTGCCAGACGGGGGTTCTAGTCCCGCTCAGACTCGTTAGTGCCATTAGTGTCTACAACCTTACCATCCTTGTGAGCTAAGGTTGGGGGGTTTGGGAGAGCCTAACGGTCTATCTGCTGAGTCATCAGCAGCCACTGCCTGGCCCTCCCCGGTCCTAGCTTGGGTGGAGAGGAGGCTTGGGCGCTAATCATATAATATATGGTCAGTCTCTAGGGCATTGTCCTGCTTGATAAGGCAAGGTCACTGTCCCTTGCCTCTGCCATTCATGAGCGACCTTTAAACCTTTAAACCTTTAATTAGATTTCTATTTTATTGGAGTGCTATACGTCAGCCTTTGAATTTAAGGTTCAAAAGGTTCTGTGAGCTCCAAGATTAAAGCAGGTTCTATGCACTGGTTTAGCATGTGTTGAACTGGCCACGAAACCTGCGACAACATTTTAACCTCAATTAGTGATTAATAATTTAGTAATGTTAATTGTAATTATTACTGATGTTGTTCTTAAGGCTCTTCTAGTCATGACTTACTTCGGATAAGTGACATCAATTAGTGATTAATGATTAATAATTTAGTAATGTTAATTGTAATTATTACTGATGTTGTTCTTAAGGCTCTTCTAGTCATGACTTACTTCGGATAAGTGACATCAATTAGTGATTAGTGATTAATAATTTAGTAATGTTAATTGTAATTATTACTGATGTTGTTCTTAAGGCTCTTCTAGTCATGACTTACTTCGGATAAGTGACATCAATTAGTGATTAATGATTAATAATTTAGTAATGTTAATTGTAAATATTGCTGTTGCTGTTCTTAAGGCTCGTCTAGTCATGATTCTTACTTCGGATAAGTGACATCAATTAGTGATTAGTGATTAATGATTTAGTAATGTTAATTGTAAATATTACTGTTGTTGTTCTTAAGGCTCGTCTAGTCATGATTCTTACTTCGGATAAATGTCGTAGGGATGGTACACAGTTAAAAATTTGCCATCTAAAAAACGGTAAAAATCCTGGAATAAATGCTGCCAGTCATTTACCGTTTTAGAAAACGGATATATTGACGTAAAAGAGTGATATTATGTTCACCAACCTGTAAAAGATGATAACAAAGTAAGGTAAAATTACGGTCGCCTGTATTTTACTGAAATACGGATGAGAACAGTATATTTTTACGGAGAATTTTCGATTAAAAATAGGGTTTTTTTTTTTCAGTGTAGCGCATATTCCAAATTACAAAAAAAAAAAAAAAAACTAAATATTGTGTTTTTGAGGTTGTGTTGGGAGTTGTTGTGTCCACCTTTCAAATATTAGATTTTTAGTGTTTCTTCATTAGATTTAGATATATTGAATTTAGTCTATATATATATATATATATATATATATATATATATATATATATATATATATATATATATATATATATATATATATATATTGTATTATTTGAGCTTACCTTATTTTTTCTTTATATTGTGAACTATTTTTTGTATGAAAAATAGTTCTCAAAATTGATGACTATATTTTTTTTTCATAACTGCACTTCATAAAATATATGAAAATTTAGATAACATCAAATACTCGAAAATATCTTCTAATATCGTGTCTTTGTAACCCATTTTAACGTTGTTACTGATCTTAAGATATATTTTTTACTATTACTTCTCATATATATTTTATTTCTTTATTTCCTTTCCTCACTGGGCTATTTTCCCTGCCTGATCCATTTGACTCGTAGCATCCTGCTTTTCCAATTAGGGTTGCAGCTTAACTACACTGTTAAAAATTTGCCGTAAAAAAAAGGTTAGAAATCTTGGAATAGATTATGCCAGGCATTAACCCTTTAAAAAAACTGGTATATTGACGTTAAAGAGTGATATTACAGTCATCAACCCGTAAAGGATAATAACAAAATATGATAAAATTACGGTCGCCTGTATTTTACTGAAATGCAGTATATTTCTACGGAGAATTTCCGATTAAAATTACGGCTTTTTAACAGTGTAGTAATAATATTAATCATACACTGGAGTATTCTGTATTAGCCTTAGATTCCAATTATCGAAAGGTTCAGTGAACTCCAAGATGAAATTCAGGTTCTATGCACTGGTTTAGCGTGTGTTAGACTGGCCACGAAACTTGGGACAACTAAATACTTCAGCTTTTAATTAATGCTAGTAACTCTTTGCTTCTGGGAAATTTATTTATGTGTAGTTGTGCTTGTTGTGTACGTATATGTATGTATGTTGTTTTTTAGATTTAGTTATATTAAAGATGATTTACTATAAAAAAAGGTATATTTTCTATTTATAGATGCTCACGATCGATTAAAATTGCGCGATTTACATCAGTTTTGATCATCATTACTAATAAAATCATTATTGTTATTATTATTATTTTGGAGACTGTTATTATTGTTATGGTGGCTAATAATGATGATGACAAAGAAGTTAATGATATTAGCATCTAACTCAATTCGGAGCTTGATGTTAAAATTCCCCGCTCATAGACTCTTCCAAAATTAATTGTTGGAGCTGACTATGCCCGCCTTTCTAGTATCAGACTTCCAAGGTTTGTGCAGCTCCCAGATCAAACCAGGATTCAACCACTTGTCCAACACCTGTTGGGTTAGTCACAATACCTGGGACACGAAAGGAAAATTACTGTCTTATGACACATAATTACCTCCGCCATTGAAGTTGGAAGGAGGTTATGTTTTCGCCCCTGTTTGTTTGTTTGTGAACAGCTTCCTGTCTACAATTTTAATTGTAGAGTAATGAATGCTGCAGGTAATAGCTGTTAAGTAAAAAGCTGGAAATTATTAAATTTTGTAAAGTCATGGTCAAAGGTCAAGGTCATGGTCAAGCAAAATGTCCAGTTCACGTAATCAACCATAAGTTTGGACATCGTTGTCACAGAGACTTCAAACTTGGTTCATATTTGAGTGCATGAAAATCCATCCCAGTTAATACATGTTAAGGTTAAAGATCGATCAAAACGTCGAGAAATAAACTGCCTTGGCGGAGGTCTACGCTATACTTAGTGCCCCTCTAGTTTTAATTGCATTCATTTTTTTTGTTTAGAGAAAATTTAATTTCATCGTCATATTAAACATTGCACTATATATGTCATAATTATGACTAAAAAGAGATTAAATATCACTGATGTTTATGCAGGAAAACATACAAAATAGTGTAATGTTCCATCAAACAATAAACAGAGGTAAAAAAATTATCGAACATATATTTAAAGAAGTGTATCAGATTTATTACATTAATATTTTTATCGAATACACTCATACACGCACCCACGCAAACTCACATATTATCTCTCTCTCTCTCTCTCTCTCTCTCTCTCTCTCTCTCTCTCTCTCTCTCTCTCTCTCTCTCTCTCATATATATATATATATATATATATATATATATATATATATATATATATATCATATATATACATATATACATATATATATATATATATATATATATATATATATATATATATATGTATGTATGTATGTAATTTAAAACTCATTAATATGTGAATTTTAGATGTATAAAAGCGGACTCCATTTCACTTCACTATTATTATGACAGTAATTTTTGTAAATTCTGGTAATAAATTATTGTTGTTGTTGTTGTAGTTGTTGTTGTTTTTGTTGTTGTTATTGTTCTATTTCATCTTTATGTGGCTATAGTCGTTATTATTTATGATAATTTTTCTAGCTGTGAAGTAAATTCTATTTTAGCTTTGGATGAATGACAAAATGGTGCAAGCTTTATTTCCAAGATTTCACAGTTTTTGCCTTTTTCCAAAATAGCTTTTGGAGCTGACTATGCCCGCCTTCTTAGTATCAGACTTCCAAGGTTTGTGCAGCTCCCAGATCAAACCAGGATTCAACCACTTGTCCAGCACCTGTTGAGTTAGTCACAATACCTGGGACACGAGAAGATGATTTCTCAATGTATAAATCATTCATGCTATTATTTCGGCAAATTCCTGTGGTCTCTCCTAACTTTTGGTTTCTCATCTCAGAAATATTTTCTTATATATATATATATATATATATATATATATATATATATATATATATATATATATATATATATATATATATATATATATATATATATGTATGAATACATATATATATATATATATATATATATATATATATATATATATATGTATACATATATATATATATATATATATATATATATATATATATATATATATATATATATATATATATCCCATTAAATTCCCAGGTTTTTATTTCCAAAATTACCTTTACTTTTCTTGCATTGGCTTCCATACTTCTCACCAAAGTTTAGTAGTTTCTAAATATTGGCAATTTAGATTCATAAATTTCAGCCATTCGTGTATGTATATCTCCAGACGTTCATTTATTATAATTCTATTTATCAAGGTAATTTCACATTTCCCTCATAAATGTCGTTTTTTATGGATAGATAATTTCCAATTTTTAAAGGAATTATCATAATTGATGTTAATGTTGCTATTGTGGTGGTAGTTTATGACTTTCTTGTTATAGTTGAGAAATAAAGTTAATTTTTGAGCTATGCATGAATGAAAAAATGTCACAAAATTAATCCGAAGTTTTCACAGGCTTTTTCCTCTTTCAAAATTAACTATTGGAGCTGACTAAGCCCGCCTTTCTAGTATCAGACTTCCAAGGTTTGTGCAGCTCCCAGATCAAACCAGGATTCAACCACTTGTCTAACACCTGTTGGGTTAGTCACAATACCTGGGACACGCGAAAGAAAATTATTATCTTATGACACGTGTGTAATTACCTCCGCCAGTTTGTTGATAGGAGGTTATGTTTTAGCCCCTTTTTGTGCGTTTGTGTGTGTGTTTATTTGTTTGTGAACAGCGTCCTGTCCACAATTTTAATCGTAATGAAACTTGCATGGATTAAATTTTTTTTGTAAAAAGCTGGAAATTACTAGATTTTTGAAGTTCAAGGTCATTGGTCAAGGTCACTGTCTAGCAAAATGTCCAATTCACGTAATCAGTCATAAGTTTGGACATTGTTGCCACAGAGACTTCAAACTTCAAACGCGAAGGAAATTTACTATTTTATGACACCTACATTTCTGAGTCTGTATATTTATGTCTTACCAGGTTCCTGATCTTAATGTTTTGTAACATGGTGTATTATTGGGGTCTCTTTAATTAACTTTCCAGATAGATATTTTAATTTGTATATAAAATCTTAATGCGATTGAAATTCCCATCATGGATGTGCCGTCAGATGGAAATTGTTTGTCTTGTGAGATTTGAATCTACGTCTTAAAGTCAGTGGGTTGTGTGAAGTGCTCCAAGAGCCATAGATTGTTGTTGTTGTTTTTGCTGTTGTTGTTGTTGTTGGTGTTGTCGTTGTTGAATTATTTTGTCGGAAATTTGACTAAATATCCTATTGGTTTCCGTTCTTTTAAAATTAACTATTGGAGCTGGCTATGCCCGCCTTCTTAGTATCAGACTTCTAAGGTTTGTGCAGCTCCCAGATCAAACCAGGATTCAACCACTTGTCCAACACCTGTTGGGTTAGTCACAATACCTGGGACACGCGAAGGATGATTGTTAAGTGTATGTCAGACTGTTTGCTCCGGCTGCATGTGAGGGAGATCTAACATTAGCTCTTCGTGTTCCATTTTTGTCAACATTGTTGGCGTCATATTAGACATTGCTTAACTTCTCAGCTAATTTATACCTTTTTAGCTCCCATACAAAGTCTACGTTGATTACTTCCTCCAACGAAGTTGGGTGGAGGTTATGTTTTTGTCCCTGTATGTATGTTTGTCCGTTTGTCTATTTGTCGATTTGTTTGTGAACAACTTCCTGGCCACAATTTTACTAAAGATTGGTGAAACTTTCATGGATTAATTGCTGTGTTGAGACGTGGAAGTGATCCAATTTTGAAAGTCTTGAGTCAAAGTTCAAGGTCAAGGTATAGCAAAAGGTCAACCGAATTACCCCTAACCTAAAACCCCAAGTTTGCACATGGTTGTCACGATCTAAATTGATTCGTGGAAAGGCAATCTGATTTCGAGAAATAAGCTGCCGTGGTGGAGGTCTGCATCCTTGGAGTGCTTTTGTAGTTATTATTATTGATATTATTATTATTGTTGTTGTTGTTGTTGTTGAAATTGTTGTTGTTATGTTGGTATCATTGTTGTCATCAATAAGTTATAAGATTTTTATATAATGGGTTGAGAAGTAAGTTCCATCTCAGCGATGATTTTCTGAAATTTGACTGACGATTCCTGAGGTTTCCCCTTTTTCCAAAATAGTTTTTGGAGTTGACTTTACCCGCCTTTCTAGTATCAAACTTCTAAGGTTTGAGGAACTCCCAGATCAAACCAGGATTCAACCACTTGTCCAACACCTGTTGGGTTAGTCACAATACCTGGGACATGGAAAGGAAAATTGCTCTTATGATGCGCGTGTTATTATTATTATTATTATTATTATTATTATTATTATTATTATTATTATTATTATTATTATTATTATTATGTAAACTACAACCCTAGTTTGAAAAGCAAGATACTATATGCCCAAGGACTTCGACAGGGAAAAATAGTCTGGTATTGTTCAACTCAGAGACAATACAGTATCTGTATTGACTCTGGTTTGACTATTCCTTTTCGAGTGTGAAAAGAAATTTTTTTTTTTTTCTTTTTTTTTTTTGTAACTCGAATCACCTGACAGTCTTGGTGTTCTGTAACTTTTTCGTTTTAAGGTTTCATACAAATTTCCTTTATTAATCCTCTGTGAAAATATATTTTTGTTTTATAAGATTGTAATCTATTTCTTAAAACTCTAGTGGAAAACAACACGGACATTAACATATTCATGTCATTACTGTTTGATAATGATCCCAATGAACATTACTCAAAATACTTACATCATTCACATATTTTTAAATTGCACTCTGTTTTATAGATATTAGGATAACGTCCAATCTCAATTAATAAAAGACATACTTTTTAGATTTCCCTGAATGATGCATTCTTATTTAAGCATTTCTTACTGCAGCCAAAGTCTAAAGAGAAGTACTGTAGATCTTGAATGTCTTGACTGGTGCTAGGCTCAGAAAAGAGAGAGAGAGAGAGAGAGAGAGAGAGAGAGAGAGAGAGAGAGAGAGTGAGAGTTTGCAACTGAGACTGTTGTTCCATAATACTTACTTGAAGTGACTAGCTACTTGGAGAGAGAGAGAGAGAGAGAGAGAGAGAGAGAGAGAGAGAGAGAGAGAGAGAGAGAGAGAGAGAGAGAGACGTATTGAACAATTTAACCATGTTCTTTTTTATTTAAGATAGATAATTACGTCTCGATTTAGAATATTTTGCGTATTGGTTAAGATTCTGTATAATAAAAACACATTTCCTGGTGGACTTGATTTTAAAAGAAATCGTTGACATTCAAATTACCAGCAATATTTTACTTTTTCTTTCTTTTCTTCCTTCCTCGAGTTGATTCATGAGCTTGCCGCATTCATCCAGTATTCGCAGTTATTACCTCCGCAAACGAAATTGGGAGGAGGTTACGTTTTTGCTCCTGTTTGTCTTTTTGTATGTTTGTGAACAACTTCCTGGCCACAATTTTACTCATAGATTAGTGAAACTTTCAGGGATTAATTGTTATGTTGGGACGTGGAAGTGATTCAATTTTGAAAGTCATAGGTCAAAGGTCAAGGTCGAGCAAAATGTCCGCCGAATTAACCCTAACCTTAACTCCAAGTTCGTACATTTTTGTCTCACAGACTTCAAATACGCCTATGGTCTAAATTGATTCTGGTGAAGGCAAGCTCGTTTCGAGAAATAAGCTGTCGTGGCGGAGGTCTGCACTCTCAGAGTCCTTTTCTAGTTAGAATGTTGTTCAGTCGTATTTGAGAGGCCTTGATTTGGTAAGATATGGAAACAATTATTTTCTCACATGGTAAAATTACACGTTATTTTACTGTATTTCAAACGTAAACATAATGTCATAATCTACCTTAGCTTTTTTTTTAAATGGAATTATATGTTTTTAAATTAGAAATTCACTTTTGTTAGAAATGGGGTCAGCTAAAGATTGTGGGAACTTTAGTTGAGAAATATCGTTAGTTGAGGGTTGGGTAAATGGCAAAAGATCAGATTTGGGAATAACACGACAAAGAAGATCAATATGGAGGTGAAAAAAAGACTAAAAAATCATAATTGGTTAGAAGTGAAAAAAAAATTCTTCATTATTATTATTATTATTATTATTATTATTATTATTATTATTATTATTATTATTATTATCAACCAAGCTACAAATCTGATTGGAAAAGCAGATTGCCATAAGCCCAAAGGCCCCAACAGGGAAAAAAACCCCAGAGAGGAAAGGAAATACGAAAAATAGCAAATAAGTACCGAATTATATATATATATATATATATATATATATATATATATATATATATATATATGTATATATATATATATATATATATATATATATATATATATATATATATATATGTATATAAATAAGTTATTGAACGAGAATCATATCAACGTAACCAACAGAAAAGAATTTACGAAAAGTTTGAGCTTCTAAAGTTCCAGCGATTCAACTTCCTGAGTTCGTCAAAGAAAACTATAAGCCACTGTCAAACATCTGTTCTGATGTTCATTGTTTGTTGTTGTTTATTGAAGAGATTATCAAATTATTGCATCGGGAGGATTGGATTAACCGGAGCCTCCTACGTCAGCCTTTTGAATTTCAATGTCAGAAGGTTCTGGTCGCTCCAATATTAATTTAAGCCAGGTTCTATGCACTGGCTTGGCTTGTGCTGAGCTGGCCACGAAACCTGTGACATTATATATATATATATATATATATATATATATATATATATATATATATATATATATATATATATATACATATATATATATGTATATATATATATATATATATATATATATATGTATGTGTTTGTGTTTATACATATATATAGCATAAATATATATAAATATATACTGTATATATATAAATATATATATACATGTATATATATATATATATATATATATATATATATATATATATACATACAGTATATATAAATATATATACTGTATATATATATATATATATATATATATATATATATATATATATGTATGTGTGTATGTAATATGTCTATACAGTATAATGAATATATATGAATACAGTATACATACACATACAAATAAATATTTATATATATGTACAAATACAGTATAAATATACATGAATGTATATATGCATATATGTATATATATACAGTACAAACATACATATATATATATATATATATATATATATATATATATATATATATATATATATACATATATATATATATATATATATAGAGAGAGAGAGAGAGAGAGAGAGAGAGAGAGAGAGAGAGAGAGAGTGTGTGTGTGTGCATGGAAATTTATTAATCAATATTTAAAGATTTCTAATCATTAGATTCCCTCAAAAGTAAACTCTCACTTTTATGTAACAGCTAAATAAAACAGCTGTAACTTTTACTACCACCTTTTTCATACTTATAGATATAAATGACAGAATCATCACGAATACAGTATTTTGTATTTGCAACACCTTTTCGAATTTATTTAAGATTATTCTTATCAAAATTTCCAATTGATTACATAATTATACTTTCGTCTTTCACTTATTACTCTTGATAGTATTATGGGGTATCTTACAATTGGTATATATTTACAAACAATTTTCTTCAACATTATATATGAATACTTGGAAAAGAACTCGTAATTGCACTTGAAATAGGAATAAGTATGTACCTTACATCGGGATCAAACTCTCGACTCTCAAGATAGAAGCAATATTTTGTAGTTCAAAATACCATGAAAGTCATTCGAAATTGAACCCAATTTCCGAGGAGTTTCTTTAAACAAATAGCACACTCTTATTTTTGGCTCGGAGGTAGACATTTATAGCTTTATAAACGCCTCGTTTCTATTTTCCACCTATTCCACCAGATGTTGATTTAAAGGTTAAGGAGTTAAAGGTGTCTGGTTTCGGTTCCAGTTCCATCAGAATAGATGCTCACCAGAACGTCAGCCGAGCAAGCCCAGCCCGTCACAGTGGTGCCCAACCACAGCAGTGGCCTCCCCAGTAAACGGCTTACACTCACGGTCCTGGGCTGGGATCGATTTGCTGCTATGCGAATGCTAGGCGAACACGTTATCACTGTTCTAGATTCTGTACTTTATCTGGAGTGTCAACAGTATTCACTCCCGTAGCCTACAGCCTTTAACAACACACTATAGTTTATTTCTTTTAGCGAGTTATATTTGCACAGACTCGCAACGGTGCCCTTTTAGCTCGGAAAAGTTTCCTGATCGCTGATTGGTTAGAATTATCTTGTCCAATCAAGTCGGTGCAAATATGACTCGCTAAAAGAAATGGACTATAGAATATAATAATAAATTTCCATTCCTTTTTATTTATGTGTATTTTGACGTTTCGTTTATATTCATCAAAACTTTATGAATGTATTAACTAGCGCAAACTATTTCACCAGAAGTTTCTTTAGGTGGAGTATCTACATTATTCACCCCCTTAGCCAAAACCCATTAACAATACACTAGCATATTAAACTTCATTCTTTTTTCCTTTTATTTCTTTTTGCAGTGACCCCACGAAGAGGAAGGAGGCCCCAGTGTTCCTCAAGGTCATGGGAGACCAGGAACTTTTCGAAGGCTCCAACGCCCTCTTCAAGGCCATTGTCACTGGAAGACCCGAACCAGAGTTCAAGTGGACCAAGAACGGCGGTACTATTATTCCCACGTAAGTAAAAAAGGATGGTAGCTTGACTGTTTTGGCAGCATGACTATTACTGATTGCGCAACCCATATATTCGAATCAAGTTAACCTAATATTATGGGTCTATATCTCTTTACATGTTCTAATATTAGTGTCAATAAAGGTTAAGAATAAACAGCCCCCTGCAATTACCTTATAAAGACCTTAAGATTAGTGTCAATAAAGGTTAAGAATAAACAGCCCCCTGCAATTACCTTATAAAGACCTTAAGATTAGTGTCAATAAAGGTTAAGAATAAACAGCCCCCTGCAATTACCTTGTAAAGACCTTATAATTAGTGTCAATAAAGGTTAAGAATAAACAGCCCCCTGCAATTACCTTGTAAAGACCTTAAGATTAGTGTCAATGAAGGTTAAGAATAAACAGCCTCGTACATTCATCTTGTAAAGACCTTAGAATTAGTGTCGGTAAATGTTAAGAATAAACAGCCCCCTTACATTTGCCTGGTAAAGACTATAGATATTCATTTAAAATCGCATTTTTTCACACGAATAATTATTGCTTTTGGGATTTTTCGTTTTATTAAGATTTTATTATACAATTGATGCTTTGACTGTAATCACAATTAATTTAATTGTTCTCTTTCAAATTATTTAAATCAATTATTTGTACATTTTTTAATTTGAAAAATTGACTCAATTTTCCTATATTTTCCTTTAGCGTCTATCACTATTTGTAAATTTTTTAATTAAAAAAATTGACTCAATTTTCCTATATTTTCCTTTAGCGTCTATCACGATTTGTAAATTTTTTAATTAAAAAAATTGACTCAATTTTCCTATATTTTCCTTTATCGTCTATCACTATTTGTAAATTTTTTTATTAAAAAAATTGACTCAATTTTCCTATATTTTCCTTTAGCGTCTATCACTATTTGTAAATTTTTTTATTAAAAAAATTGACTCAATTTTCCTATATTTTCCTTTATCGTCTATCACTATTTGTAAATTTTTTTATTAAAAAAATTGACTCAATTTTCCTATATTTTCCTTTATCGTCTATCACTATTTGTAAATTTTTTTATTAAAAAAATTGACTCAATTTTCCTATATTTTCCTTTAGCGTCTATCACTGTAAATACTGATACAAGAAAATTGAAATAAAATGCAAAAAAAATCCATTTCAAAATAGCAGAGCTTCGCATCACGAACTCGTATTGTTAAGGGGAACTATTGACTTTAATATGTTTACTTAATCACTATGCAAGAAAGACAATTTATTCTTTTTGGATCAACCATACTCAGACTCATATCTCTAGTTCATGTTCAGTATTTGAATGGAATAATAATGTGACCACATGAGATTTAACATGAAAGTTATTGAATTGTAATTAATGAAATAACGCGGTATTTCATTGTTATGTTTTGTGTAGCTAACGTGATGACTGGTATGTATCATCGCCGAATAAGATTTAACTTGCCATATATGCAGCATATATATATATATATATATATATATATATATATATATATACGATGCATATGTAGTGTATATATACTGTATGTGTACAGTATATATATATATATATATATATATATATATATATATATATATATATATATATATATATATATATATATATATACATATATGCTGTATATATACAATGTATATATATATATATATATATATATATATATATAATATTTATGTATATATATACATATATATATATGTATATATACATATATATATATGTATATATATACATATATATATATATATATATATATATATATATATATATATATATACACACACACATATCTCAATTATGAGAGGTATATTGGGGCTTCTTGTTATGCAACGGAGACTTACAGAGTACAGATGTATTCCAAAGCCCCAGAGATAATTTCAGGCACAATTCACTAGTACAGCTCCTGCTGTCCTAGTCGCTTTGCCTGGTACATGAAATAGGAATTAGTTCTAGTAGTTCTAGTAAATTCAGACTCTGGGAATTATTATTCTACTGTACTTGTCCATGTAATTTGATGTAATTAATTTAATTTAGTATTATATAGTTTAATATAATTTAATATTTTATAGTTTAATATAATTTTTGATTTATAATTTATATGTAATTTAATATAATTTAGTATAATTTGATATGATATGATATAGTTTAATGTAATGTATCATTTGTAATTTATAAAAAATTTATATATAATTTAATATAGGATATAATACGATATACTTTAATATAATTTAATATTAATATAATTCATATAATTTTATTGCGGTTCTATGGTAATCATTACAGTAAAATTCTATGGCATAAATAATGAAGAAATCCAATGATGAAGTCAAGGATTGACTTCATATCATCTAAATATTTTTGTGAAAAAAAAAAACTTTAACAAAAAGAAATGTAATTGGTAACAAAACCTTATAATTGTTAAATCTGATATTCTTTTACTATGAAATATTAATTGCCTGTTAGCTTGTGTTGGGAAAACTAGTTTTTTTTTTTTTTTTTTTTTTTTTTTTTTTTTTTTTTTTTTTTTTTTTTTTTTTTTTTTGATAGATCCCATCTCTGAGTAGCAATATTCATTAAATAAAATCCGTGCTCTTGCGATGATGTACGGAGTCGAAATAAGTTTTTGTAACAGTTTATTGCATTTCATGTTTTATTTATTTTCATTTTTGCAATGAAGTGTCAATGAAATCATCATTCATGTATTAACTGTAATTTTTGTTTTATTTCATAAAAAAGAGAAAAAAATTCAAATCGTTTGTGTATGCTCATAACAGAAAATTACAGACTAAAAAAGTATCAAGATAGAAATATTTCAAACTATAAGCATTTCAAAATAGAAAAAAAAAATAATCTCGAAAGATATCAAACTAGGAAAATTTCAAAGTAGAAAAAAATCTAACTAGAAACATTTTAAACTAGGAACATTTCAAACTAGGAAGATATCAAACTAGAAACATATTAACCTATAAAAAGATCAAACTATAAATCTCAAACTAGAAAAATTTTAAACTAGAAAATATATCAAACTAGGAAAATATCAAACTAGAAACAGATTAAACTAGAAAAAGATCAGACAAAAAATCTCAAACTAGAAACATTTTAAGCTATAAAAAGATAAAACTAGGAAAATTTCTAACTAGAAAAACATCAAACAAGGGAAACTTCAAACTAGGAAAAGACCAAACTAAAATCTCAAACTAGATACATTTTAAACTAGAAAAAAGATCAAACTAAAAATCTCAAACTAGATACATTTTAAACTAGAAAAAGATCAAACTAAAAATCTCAAACTAGAAACATTTTAAACTAGAAAAACATCAAACTAGGAACATTTCTAACTAGAAAAACATAAAAAAAGGGAAATTTCAAACTAGGAAAAGACCAAACTAAAAAATCTCAAATTAGATTAAAAGATCAAAATAAAAATCTCAAACTAGAAACATTTTGAACTAGAAAAATATCAAACCAGAAAAAAATTTCAACCTCTAAAAAACTAATCCATAACCCCGAATTTCAAGTAAAATTTTTGCCTAACCTAACCTCCTTTTGGCATCTCCCAAAAAACACAGCAACCGCGTCATCATTGAAAAGGACCAGGACGGCCTGATCCGCCTGACCATCAAGAATATAACGCCATCTGACGCCGGTGTCTACCAACTCAAAGTCTGGAACGAACATGGCGAGAAGACTTGCCAAGGAAAACTCATTTGCGAGAGTGAGTGGCTTTCCAGTTTTTCATTTTTCTCTTGTCGTTCTCCTTTTTTTTTGTATGTTCTAAGGCTTTCTTTGAGTTGTTCTTTCTTGTAAATTCCTATGTGCTAGCTTTTTACATTTCTATTGTCTTGGTTCTATTTTTTTTAATGGGATTTTTATTGTGCTTTTACTAAGAACTTGTTTTTTTTCTTGAATGGTTTGTCCTGTTATTTAATTTCCTAGAGGCTTGCTCTTCATAAAATGTTATTTTTATTGTTCATTTCTTCTCTTGTAGTTCATTTATTTCCTTATTTGTTCATTACGTTCTTCCCTTTACGCTATGTCGAGTACAAAGTTTAATTTTTTGTTTTAGGTACACATTATTTTGTTCTTTGTTCTTTTGCCTGTGTTCAATTTCACGTTTCATTAAATGTTTAATGAATCCTTTGGATGTACTCATGCTTCGTATCACTCGTGTGTTATGTTACTCCCTCCCCCCCCCCCCTCTAAACTTATAATGACACAATTTCTCTGCCATATTTTATCTTTAAATATCATTATTATTCGCATCAAATAAATTCTTATCATTAACGATTTATAATTTAGTTATCATGATATATTGTTATATAGTTTATAGTTTATCTAGGAAATATTTATTTTTAATGTTATTACTGTTATTAATATATTCTATTTTTCCTTGTTTCCTTTCCTCACTGGGCTATTTTCCCTGTTGGAGCCCCTGGACTTTTAGAATCCAGCTTTTTCTATTAGGGTTGTAGCTTAATAATAATAATAATAATAATAATAATAATAATAATAATAATAATAAATGCTACATTCATGTTTCCTTGTTTAGAAATATTTGACCATCGACTGCAGAATTATTTAAGCTTCATTTTAAACTTAATTCTACACTAACTAGAGATTTTTTAATGTGTATTCTTAATCAAGAATATTCGAAGGAAGAATAACGGGAAGAATATATTTGCATTTTGTAAGGCACAAAAAAAAACATATTCTTTCTATTAATTTCCAAGGCCGTTGACATGTTTTTATTTTTGCTTTGGACATCAGTTGTTTTACCGTATCCAGTTGTGTAAGTTTTTTCTCTCAATGCAACCAGTAGATAGGAATAATTCTCTCTCTCTCTCTCTCTCTCTCTCTCTCTCTCTCTCTCTCTCTCTCTCTCTCTCTCTCTCTCTCTCTCTCTCTCTCTCATTACCTTTTTAGTTCTATAATTCTTTTTTCGCTAAATGCGACCAGAAGACAGGAATAATTCTCTCTCTCTCTCTCTCTCTCTCTCTCTCTCTCTCTCTCTCTCTCTCTCTCTCTCTCTCTCATTACCTTTTCAGTTCTATAATTCTTTTTTCGCTAAATGTGACCAGAAGACAGGAATAATTCTCTCTCTCTCTTTCTCTCTCTCTCTCTCTCTCTCTCTCTCTCTCATTAATATTGGAAATGTGGGCGTAGTAAGCTTCAAAACAATGTAATTAAGTGCAGCAGAACTCCCTGGGTTTCCTCCATGAACTGCAATAGAGGCTATTTTCATCTGCCACATATCTTGCAATCCACTTATTCAACGCCAATTTTTTTTGCCTATAAGTTGCAATCCTCTTTTATTCAACGGCAATTATTTTCTTGCATGAGTGAGATTTTATGGCCTGATTCATATGACGTAATCATTCTTGTTTTTTAATTCCCTATGAATGTTGAATGTCTCACGCTCTCATAAGAAATGTCATTTTACACTAGAAAAAAGTGCACGTCATTTGACTATGTCACGGTTGAATTTTATGTTCTAATAAAATCGTCTTCAAACTGTATTTCATTTTTTTTAGTGAGACAGATTTGCACCGACTCGCAGCGGTGCCCTTTTAGTTCGGAAAAGTTTCCTGATCGCTGATTGGTTGGAAACTTGTCCAACCAATCAGCGATCAGGAAACTTTTCCGAGCTAAAAGGGCACCGCTACGAGTCGGTGCAAATATGCCTCGCTAAAAGAAATGGACTATAGGTATTATATTAGCTGTCAACTCTAATGAAGCTAGTGTATCATGCATTAGTGCAATGAACATGATTACCTTATTAAAGCGCCATTACTTTGTTAATAAATCAGACTGTAACTAATATAGCTAGCCATATGCAACTTGGTCATTAGTGTACTGTGCGTGATTCACACACGCTTGTACACTAACAGTATTTCTATTTTTTATTTTTGTATATCCTGTCTTCTCTCGCACTGATAACAACCTGTTTAAGCCTGCAAGTTCATGAATTATTTAGTATGAGTTTTTGTGACTCTCTTGCGCTGAACGGCTTGTACATAAACTCGTGATCCGTTGAAGTAAAGTTAGTTGCATCAGTTCGGCACTCCCGCACACTACCCAATTCGCTCATTCAGAATGACTGCCAGTTACCCATTTTCTTCTGTCATTTCATCCGACTCGTTCTTATTTGCAGCCTTGGCAAGCAAGTTGTTTGAATTTTTATGACCTTCTTGCTCGGAACCGCTTGATCTGTTGAAACAAAGTTAGTTGCATCAGTTATCACCTAGCGGCACTCCCGCACACTAACTCATCCCACTTCGCTCATTCAGAATGACTGCTAATTACATATTTTCTTCTGCCATTTCATTCGTCACTTCCTTTCTCGCAGCCTTGACAAGCAAGATGAAGAGACCCGTCGGAGACGAATACATGGGCTTCGACCGTGTCCGCCGCTCAGGCGTGCCCATGCCCTTGCCCGACAAGCCGATGATCAGCGCCCTGGCCGAGCGCCGCGCCACCATTTCCTGGATGCCCTATCTGCCGACTCCTCCTTGCACGCCTGTCACCTATCAGCTGGAGATCATGGAGTGCCCAGAGGGTGAATGGTTCACGTACAGGACAGGTAAGGTTGAGAGTTGCCAGCTGTTATATATGATTAATATTTGTCCTTTTTCTCCATCCATGAAGGCAATCTTTTCAGAGAGTACATAATTCTGCATGTTTTATTTATTTCCTGGTTTTCCTATGAGATAAAATTTTCTACGATATTCCCTTCTGTGTGATCATAAGCAAATGCAGTCTTGCTGAATAAACAGTTGGTAACTTTTGTTTAATCCGTTATTACTCTTATGTAGTTTGAATTTCCTTCTGTATTTATTGGTTCACTGTAACCAGACTGTATGATAATGTTTATATTGTAGGTATATATATATATATATATATATATATATATATATATATATATATATATATATACTGTATATATATATTCATATGATAAATTGTTGCACATTTAGCCGTGTATTTCATATTCAAATAAGCCATATATTTTTGATACATTAATGTCTGGATTCTTTTACCGACCTCGTGATCAGAGCCCCAGGCGAAATCACACAAAGACAACAGCTTCTGACCGGCCGGGAATCGAACACTGTTCATACAAGTTTCCTGGATCAGGGTTCGATTCCCGGCCGGTCAGAAGCTATTGTCTTTGTGTCTTTTCTCCTGGGGCTTTGATCCCGAGATCGGCAAAGGAATCCAGACATTAATGTATTAAAAATATATGGCTTATTTGAATATATATAAACGTACATACATACATACATATTCTTTGTCTCTTCTTATCCAGGCATCAGAGGCTGCAGCGTCGATGTGATCAATCTCAACTCGAAGAGCGACTACCGCTTCCGTGTAAGAGTCGAGAACAAATATGGCGTGTCTGAGCCTTCTCCATACGCCACTAGCTTCAGGTAAGATATCCTTATATTTCGAGGTATATTGTGTTATATTCACTTTTCTATATACCTCTTTGATTTGTAATTCAACCTGTAAATGTCGGTTATACTTTGAATGATAATAATGCTCTTTTTGCTTGAGGGTACACTCGGGCACACTATTCTATCTTATTTCTCTTCCTCTTGTTTTTTTTAATGTTTTTATAGTTTATATACGAAAAATCTATTTTGATGTTGCTACTGTTCTTAATATATTTTATTTCATTGTTGATTAATTCTCTTGTAGTTTATTTATTTCCTTATTTCCTTTCCTCACTGTGCTATTTTCCCTGTTGGAGCCCTTGGGCTTATAGCCTCCTGCTTTTCCAACTAGGGTTGTAGCTTAGCTAGTACTACTACTACTACTAATACTAATACTACTACTACTACTACTACTACTACTACTAATAATAATAATAATAATAATAATAATAATAATAACGGAGAATGTATTCATTCTTTTCTGCCAATTGTTCTATTATTCATTTATCATTCTGCTTACCTCATATTACTAGTCCTATAACCAATTTTCATCCTAATCTATAAAAAGAAAAATAACTAATTTTCTCCCCTTATTTGATATGTCCTACAAACCGTATAAAACTCATTTTAAATACTTTTCTTTTTGCGTTCCAGTTTCCAAACCGTGTCATTCATTATAGATTTTTTCCATGACATTTTTGTCCCTGGATTTTCTGGTCCTTTTATTTCCTCTGTACAGTAAATGAGCCAAGGTTTAGAATGCCGTATTTAAAATCTGCATAATTTGCTTGAAATTTTCCAGAATTATCTTTTGTATTTCCAGGAAAAATGTTTACCATGATTCTGCTAGTATGAATTATGCCATAATTTCATAGAAACTGGATTAATATTCCCCGATATATCTTAAAAAAAGTTTAAAACGCTTCCAGAAGACTAAAATTACCGACTTATCATGGCTCTAAATGCATCTATAACGTTTAAAACGTTACCAGAAGACTAAAATTACCGACATATCATGGCTCTAAATGCATCTATAACGTTTAAAACGCAACCAGAAGACTAAAATTGCCGACATATCATTGCTCGAAATGCATCTATAACGTTTAAAACGTTACCAGAAGACTACAATTACCGACATGAATACTAAGCCAATTTTACAAAGTCAATAAACAAAGGAAGACAGTAGTGAAAATCAAGGTTTTACAATCCAGCACAAAGTAAATACCATCCACCAGTCAACTTGAATTTCAGTCTGCCGTATTTCAGACATGAACACAGTGTTTCCCGGCATGCAAATATATATACCCCATATTAAAAAAAAAAAAAAAAAAAAAAAAAAAAAAAACTTCTTGAATGTAAAAATGCCAAAGTTATTATATTGTATTTTCAGATACAAACTGGATCTCCCACCAATCAACTACGAGCCCAAGATGGATCCCAATTACGAGTACAAGGGAGACGGCCCCTACGTCCCCGAAGGCTTCAGGATTAGCCGCGACTACAAGGGCAATTACTACGCAGCTCCAAGATTCCTGAAGCTGGAGCACGATACGCAGTACGGTCTCAAGGGCTTCAACGCCTCCATCAAGTGGTACGCCTACGGGTATCCTACGCCTAAGCTGCATTTCACCAAGGATGGCAAACCCTTGGAAGTGGGACCAAAGACCAGGTTCACCAACACCCAAGAAGCCACGGGTGAAATCTGTCTCTTCATTGAAAGGTGAGATTGGAATACTCTCTCTCTCTCTCTCTCTCTCTCTCTCTCTCTCTCTCTCTCTCTCTCTCTCTCTCCTCTCTCTCTCTCTCTCTCTTAGATATACATACATACATACATATATATATATATATATATATATATATATATATATATATATATATATATATATATATATATATATACTGTGTATATATACAGTATGTATAGATATATATGTATATATATATGAATTTATATATATATATATATATATATATATATATATCTATATATATATATATATATATATATATATATATATATATATATATATATAACACCTTCAAATTTTAAAATCTCGGCTTTAAACAGCTAAGCTCTTGTAAACCAAACAGCTTAAGCAAACGTTCGAATTGGCCCCTGAAACTTCAACGTTTGTAGTTTAAATTGAAATATAAACATTTTCCATGACCTTCCCCAGGATGACTGAGGACGACATTGGATTGTACGAATGCTGGGTCAAGAACGAGCACGGTCAGTCGAAGCAACGCATCCGTCTCGATTTGGCCGACTACCCAAGGATCCAGCAGCCTCTGGAGGAGCTCCACTTGAAGGCCAACACCTCCGGCAAGATCATGTGCAGGATCTCCGGGTATCCTCCGTGCCAGGTCAGGTGGTACAGAGACTGGGAACCAATCACTACTGGATTCAGATTTAGGGTAAGTCTTTTTCCTCACAGGATTTATGTTTAGGTTTAAGTCTTTTCCTCAAAGGATTTAAATTTAGGAGAGTCTTTTCCTCAAAATAATCAGATTTAGGGTAAGTCTTTTCCTCACAGAATTCATATTTAAGTTTAAGTCTTTTCCTCAAAGGATTTAGATTTAGGGGAGTCTTTTCCTACCAGGATTCATATTTAGATTTATGTCTTTTCCTCAAAGCATTTAGATTTAGGGTAAGTCTTATCCTCACAGGATTCAGATTTAGTGGAGTCATTTCCTCACCGGATTCAGATTTAGGGTAAGTCTTTTCCTCATAGGATTCAGTTTTAGGTTTAAGTATTTTCCTCAAAGGATTTAGATTTAGGGGAGTCTTTTCCTCACAGGATTCAGATTTAGTGGAGTCATTTCCTCACAGGATTGAGATTTAGTGGAGTCTTTTCCTCACAGGATTCAGTTTTAGGTTTAAGTATTTTCCTCAAAGGATTTAGATTTAGGGGAGTCTTTTTCCTCACAGGATTCAGATTTAGTGGATTCATTTCCTCACAGGATTCAGATTTAGGGTAAGTCTTTTCCTCACAGGATTCAAATTTAGGTTTAAGTATTTTCCTCAAAGGATCTAGATTTAGTGGAGTCTTTTCCTCACAGGATTCAGATTTAGGTTTGAGTATTTTCCTCAAAGGTTTTAGATTTAGTGGAGTCTTTTCTTCACAGGATTCAGATTTTTGGGAGTCTTTTCCTCACAGGATTCCGATTTAGGTTTAAATATTTTCCTCAAAGGATTTAGATTTAGGGGAGCCTTTTCCTCATAGGACTCAAATTTAGTGAAGTCTTTTCCTCATAAGATTCAGATTTAGGGTAAAGTCTTTTCCTCACAGGATTCAGATTTAGGTCCAAGTCCTTTCCTCAAAGGATTCAGTTTTAGTGGAGTCTTTTCCTCACAGGATTCAGATTTAGGGTGATTTTTTCCTCACAGGATTCCGATTTAGGGTAAGTCTTTTCCTCACAGGATTCAGATTTAGGGTTAGTCTTTTCCTCACAGGATTCAGATTTAAGGTTAGTCTTTTCTTCAAAGGATTTTGATTTAGGGGAGTCTTTTCCTCACAGGATTAAGATTTAGGTTTGAGTATTTTCCTCAAAGGATTTAGATTTAGTGGAGTCTTTTCTTCACAGGATTCAGATTTTTGGGAGTCTTTTCCTCACAGGATTCAGATTTAGGTTTAAATATTTTCCTCAAAGGATTTAGATTTAGGGGAGCCTTTTCCTCATAGGACTCCAAAATTAGTGAAGTCTTTTCCTCATAAGATTCAGATTTAGGGTAAAGTCTTTTCCTCACAGGATTCAGATTTAAGGTTAGTCTTTTCTTCAAAGGATTTTGATTTAGGGGAGTCTTTTCCTCACAGGATTAAGATTTAGGGTGAGTCTTTGTCTTTCAGGATTCAGATTTAGGGTAGGTCTTTTCCTCACAAGATTCAGATTTAGGTTTAAGTCTTTTCCTCAAAGGATTCAGATTTAGGGGAGTCTTTTCCTCAAAGGAATTATATTTTGGGGAGTCTTTTCCTCATGCGATTCAGTTTTAGGGTTAGCCTTTTCGTAAGAAACCTCTGTGGATTATCTTTGGGTTTTCATATTTCATTTCGGAGTATTCATGGTGCTCATTACTACCTCTGCCAACGAAGTTGGAAGGAGGATATGTTTTACCCCCCTTTTTGTTTGTTTGTGATTTTTAATTTTTTCGAGAATGTTGATCTTTTTTTTTCATTTCATTTTTTGTTTATGTAATGTTAATTTGCTTATTACCAGTATGATGTTTTTGACAATTCTAAGCAATGTCAAAAATTTGCAGTTAGACTCTGACTATAAACATCCTGCTGTCTTGTCCTTTCAGTATTTTTCGATAGGATCCTAAAGCCCATTTTCTAAAGGTAACTATCTCCTTAATTTCAAAACAGCTCCTACTTTCCAACTTTGCTATTTCCTAATAATTTGATAAACTGATACTCGGTGCACAACTTAGCATTAAATGGAGTAAATATTTCAATTCTCTTAATTTTTCGTTAAATTTCTTTGCATCTGTTAGGCGGTTTCCTCCTAATTCCTTTTCATTTTCATTTATTCCCGCTTCTTTATGGTTCCTTTTGGAAGTTACATTAGCATTTGCTGTCCTTTTCTGTTTACTGTTATACCCTAGTTATTCATCCATTTATTTCTCTGGTTAAACATAAAAAAACACTCTTAATTCATCCTACTTATATTTTTCATATTGTTAGTAACTCATTTTCTATTCTGTAATTTCTATATAGATTGTTATTTTTGCCGTATGAAATATTAATTTTTGTTGTTTTTATCATAAATTTACTTTATCATCTTAGATTTTATTCATAAATATGTATATAGAATCTTGGATCAATGGCAGGCCTTGTTGGAATATAAATTAAACTTTTGATATCATTAATGGCAAAGGAAAAAATCAGTATGATTGTTTTGGCAGTATTTATATATTGAATTAATTTTGTTCTCAATATTTTAGTTTACTTCGAAAATCTCCAAGATATTTAATTCATAACATTAAGTTAAAGGATATCTCAAGTTTTGCCTTCATCGGTGAAAATTATTTATAAAACCATTTATATAATTTGTTGATTTTGTATATTTGTATATCATCACCCATGAAATCTGTCAATATAAAATGACTGTACATCCTTTTTGAAGGACCAAGAGATGTCACTTAAAAGGATTTCATCATCATCTCCTCCGCCTATTGACGCAAAGGACCTCTGTTAGATTTCGCCAGTCGTCTCTATCTCGAGCTTTTAATTCAATACTTCTCCATTCATCATCTCCTATTTCTTGCTTCATTGTCCACATCCATGTAGGTCTGGGTCTTCCAACTCTTCTGGTGCCTTCTGAAGCCCAGCTGAACGTTTGATGAACTAATCTCTCATGGGGAGTGCGAAGAGCATGCCCAAACCATCTCCACCTACCCCTCACCATCATCTCATCCACATATGGCACTCGAGTAATCTCTCTTATGGTTTCATTTAGAAGGAAAACTATAATTCAATTTGAAATTTACTTTTGCAGCCATCTTATGCTGAGCCTGACACCTACATCCTGAACATCACCGGAGCTCAAGTGAAGGATTCAGGGACTGTATTCTATTTCAGCTGCTAATGTAGCTGGTAATGTACATTCATCGGTAAGTATATTGGTAAATTTATTTAATTGTAATTGATATGTGGATTATTATTATTATAGTATTATTATTATTATTATTATTATTATTATTATTATTATTATTATTATTATTATTATTATTATCTTTTGCATTCAGAAAAATTTAATAGAATGTCAAAATCTAGAGAGAGCATATCTCTCTCTCTCTCTCTCTCTCTCTCTCTCATCCTCTCTCTCTCTCCTCTCTCTCTCTCTCTCTCTCTCTCTCTCTCTCTCTCTACATTAAATGAAATGTCAAAATCTATAGAGAGCATCGCTTTCTCTAGAGAGATTATCTCTTTCTCTAAAGAAAACATCTCTCTCCTCTCTCTCTCTCTCTCTCCTCTCTCTCTCTCTCTCCTCTCTCTCCTCTCTCTCTCTCTCTCTCTCTCTCTCTCTACATTAAATAAAATGTCAAAATCTATAGAGAGCATCTCTCTCTCTCTCTCTCTCTCTCTCTCTCTCTCTCTCTCTCTCTCTCTCTCTCTCTCTCTACATCTCTCTCTACTATTTAAATAAAATGTCAAAATCTAGAGAGAGCTTCTCTTTTCCTAGAGAGAGCATCTCATCTCTCTCTCTCTCTCTATCTCCTCTCTCTCTCTCTCTCACTCTCTCTCTCTCTCATCTCTCTCTCTCTCTCTCTCTACATCAAATAAAATGTCAAAATCTATAGAGAGCATCTCTTTCTCTAGAGAGAGCATCTCTTTCTCTAGCGAGAGCATCTCTCTCTCTCTCTCTCCTCTCTCTCTCTCTCTCTCTCTCTCTCTCTCTCTCTCCTCTCTCTCTCTCTCTCTCACACACACACACACACACACACAGAATAAGATCAAAGCAAACTTGAAAAAACAAACTTGAAAACCTTTTAAGAAAAGAAAAGCATTCTAGTCTTTCATTACTGTTTCACGACAACCCCCTCATTTTCTCTCCGACAGTGCATGGTGCACGTGGAAGAAGACGACCTGGGCTTCTTCTGGTACGGACCTGGTGGAGCCCGGCAAGTGGGCATCAACTCCCGCCGAGGTACTCTGGAAGACCACTACGACATCGGAGACGAGCTGGGACGTGGCACACAGGGTGTCACATACCACTGCGCTGAACATCATACTGGTGAGTTTTGGATGCCATTACTTATCCTCAATTTCGTCCAAAGCTGCGGTTGCAAGTTACAGCCTTGTTGCAAGGCTGGAGTTTTTAATATATATATATATATATATATATATATATATATATATATATATATATATATATATATTATATATATATATATAATTCATATGTATATATGTGTGTGTTGGTGTTTATGTATGTATTTATTATTAGTTTGAAAGATATGGAAAATATAACTCCAATGTAAAATCTCTCATACATTAAATAAGACGAAAAAACCACTGCACACACACACACACATGTGTATATATATATATATATATATATATATATATATATATATATATATGTATGTATTTTATATATATATATATATCTAAATATATACATATATATACTCATATATACAGTATATATATATATATATATATATATGTATGTATGTATGTATATATATATATATATGTGTGTGTGTGTGTTCGTTGTATGGGTCCGTGTGTATTGGGTCGGGACGCAAACACATCTATACATATATAAATGTATATACATGAATATATGTGTATATATATACTGATACACATGCATATATATATATATATATATATATATGTGTATATATATGTATATATATATATATGTGTGTGTGTGTGTGTATCTTTTCCCTTTTTTCCTCCTAAAGAAATTATTTCCCCAAACCCACAACTACCATACTAAAATCTCCCCTGTTTCCCCCCTCTCCCTTCCAGGACGCAACTTCGCAGCCAAGTCGATGTGGGGCAAGGACAAGCTGAAGGTCTGGATGCACATGGAACTGGAGATGATGAACCTGATCAACACTTGCAAACACATCGTCCGCCTCTACGATGCCTACGAGGGACCCAGGAACATGGTCCTCGTTACAGAAATGTATCCTTTTTCGTGGAATATATTTTTATAGTCTTGGGTAATGCCATAGCCTCTGCAACCTAGTCTTCCACTGTCTTGAGTTAGCGTTCTCTTAGAGTTTTCCCCGAAATCAAACCATTGTTCTGTAGTCTTGGGTAGTGTCATATCCTCTGTAACATGGTCTTCCACTGTCTTGGGTTAGCGTTCGATTAGAGTTTTCCCGAAATCAAACCATTGTTCTCTAGTCTTGGGTAGTGTCCATATCCTCTGTAACATGGTCTTCCACTGTCTTGGGTTAGCGTTCTCTTAGAGTTTTCCCGAAATCAAACCATTGTTCTCTAGTCTTGGGTAGTGCCATATCCTCTGCAACCTAGTCTTCCACTGTCTTGAGTTAGCGTTCTCTTAGAGTTTTCCCGAAATCAAACCATTGTTCTCTAGTCTTGGTTAGTGCCATATCCTCTGTACCACGGTCTTCCACTGTCTTGGGTTAGAGTTCTCTATCTTATTTATCTTCCTCTTGTTTGGTTTAGCTGAGGACTATGAAGCGTGAAGTGGGAGGAGGATGAATGGAGAACTGTTGAATTGGGAACTGAAGGTAGAGACGACTGGCGAAATCTATCCGAGGCCATTTGAGATAATGATACATATATATATATATAAATATATATATATATATATATATATATATATATATATATATATATACATATGCCTGAATAACGTCGAGATATTCTCCTTGTAAACACTGTTAAAAAAAAAGGTAATTTTAATCGGAAATTCTCTGTAAAATAATACAGTTCTCAGCCGTATTTCAGTAAAACACAGGCGACCGTTATTTATATCCTACTTTGTAATTATCTTTTACGGGTTGGTGACCGTAATATCACTCCTTAACGTCAATATATCTTTTTTTTTTTTAAATACTAAATCCCTGGCAAAATTTATTCCAGGATTTTTACCGTTGTTACTGTAAATTTACCAGTGCGGGCCACAAAACTTGTATACATAGATATTAGATATCGGTACTAAGGAGCACAAAGGTAGATTAATATTTAACCCTTTCACTGCCAGTGGTGATTAGAAGGAAACTTCTGATGTAGAAAATTCTTTCAAGACTACACAAACCCTATGTTGTTGATATTTATTCTAAAGCTCACATCAAGACCTTTCTATTGAATGTCAACTTTCTATAGTTTGGCTTATTATAAAAGAGTTTAGTTTTTCAAATCTTGACTCAATCACCCATGGCAGTAAATGGGTTAAGTAAAGGTCTAATAGTCTTTTAGAAATGGAGCCCATTGACTCATTATTCAAATTAAGGAAGCTATCCTCAATTTTGGTTGAAGTCTTCGGGTAAATTGAATGTCTATCTCCCTCTGAGCATATCTGTTGATATTACAAAATGCTCTTGAATAGAAGACGACAGTAGATCCTCCAAATTTTGTAGTGTGTTCTGTAATGATATATGTAGATGTGTAGAGCGGTAGAAGAGATGTGATTAAATATCATAATCACGTTAAACAGTAAAAATACGATTGAAATTTGATAAAAATTAAATTATTAATAACTAGAGTAGTTAAAGAATACGATTGAATTTTGATAAAAATTAAATTATTAGTAACTAGAGTAGTTAAAGAATACGATTGAAATTTGATAAAAATGAAATTATTAATAACTAGAGTAGTTAAAGAATGCGATTGAAATTTGATAAAAATTAAATTATTAATAACTAGAGTAGTTAAAGAATACGATTGAAATTTGATAAAAATTAAATTATTAATAACTAGAGTAGTTAAAGAATACGATTGAATTTTGATAAAAATTAAATTATTAGTAACTAGAGTAGTTAAAGAATACGATTGAAATTTGATAAAAATGAAATTATTAATAACTAGAGTAGTTAAAGAATACGATTGAAATTTGATAAAAATGAAATTATTAATAACTAGAGTAGTTAAAGAATACGATTGAAATTTGATAGAAATTAAATTATTAATCACTAGAGTAGTTAATCTGTCAAAATTGACGGTAATATTAAAGTAATTCTTTAAGTACATCGCCTTACCTAAGATTTTTATTGGTAAACAGTGACGTCATAACCCGTAGAAAAATATAGGGTTGTGGTGGCCGATGTGGTAACGTCCCTGATTGGTGAACGCCAGACTGGGGTTCGAGTCCCGCTCAAACTTGTTAGTTGTGTCGCTGTGACCTCACCATCCTTGCGAGCTAAGGATGGTGGGTTTGGGAAAAGCTGATAGGCCTATCTGCTGAGTCATCAGCAGCCATTGCCTGGCCCTTCTTAGTCCTAGCTTGGGTTGAGAGGGGGCTTGAGCGCTGATCACGTGTAAATATGGTCAGTCTCTATGGTCAGTGTCATTGCCCTATCTTGCTCGATAGGGCAATGACACTCCATTTCCTCTGCCATTCATGAGTGGCCTTTAAACCTTTAAATGGTTGGATCGTGATCCAGAGAGGTTGGATCAAGAAGTGTTGAGGTGTCCTGCAAGCTTATTTCTATGACCATCTCGAGCCTGGTCTGTTCGTTGCCTTTTTCCAACCCTTCAAGAAATAGATGTGTCAATTGAGAACGTAAAATTATCATATGGAGAAGGAAATTCCCAATCTGGATTTGAAGATTTAGTCTCACTTTTGAAAAAAAAAAAAATTTTTGATTTTTTATTAGTACTGGTATCATTGTAACATTTATTTTTAGTATCATCATCATTGTCATATTTATTCTATTAGTATTATCATCATCATCAAACAGTGAAAAATGGCTTAGTGAGGAAAGGAAATAAGGAAATTCATAAACGATATGAGAAATAATTAACAATTAATAAAATATTTTAAAAACAGCAACATCAAAACAGATATTTCATATTTAAACTATAAAAAAGACTTATGTCAGCTTATTCATTCTAAAAAGCCATGATTCTTGACTCACTCATTTTTTAGTGGTTTTCTGTCAAGTTTCTCAAGAAATCCCAGTTACTCGGTTGTTCAGTTGGAAATCCTTGTTTCTGTGTTCCCTCTTAAGGATTCCCTATTAATAGGACTCCCCAAAGTATCTTTACATCCGCCAACGAAGTTGGAAGGAGTTTGTTTTCGCCCCTTTTTGTGTTTGTGTGGGCGTGTTTGTTTGTTTGTGAACAGCTTCCTGGCCACAATTTTAATCGTAGAGTAATGAAACTTACAGGGATTATCTATTATATAAAAAAATGGAAATGATTTAATTTTGGAAGGTCAAGGTCGAAGCTCACGGTCAAGCAAAATGTCCAATTCACGTAATCAGCCATAAGTTTGGACATCGTTGTCACAGAGACTTCAAACTTATTTTCATGGTTTCTCCCTAGAAATTCCTTTCACGTCTTGGCTGGTCTACGCTATCAATGGGTGGATAATAATAACGTAGACGCTATGGATAACTATAGCGTAGAGACGCTAACAACTGAAGCACCATCCATGAACGAGGCATTACCTGAGTGAGCTGCTGTATATATTTGAGCGTGGCCGTGTGTCACATTTTACTACCTATTGCGCTAGTACCTGACTAATCATAGTGAGTGATATATGCTGCTGTTAGCGATGTGCCCTTAAAAAAAAAAAAAGAAAAAAAAATAATTCCACGCAATTGGGAATTATAGTGAACATCCCTTGATATATGTCTACTCTAGGCTCTAGAGCCTTTAGATATGCAGTCTCGGGACTAAACAGTAAGCTCCCACGAGATATCCGGATGATTGAAGATATTAGGGCTTTCAAGAGGAAACTGAAAACCTTATTCAGTGAGTGATTCGAGGGTGATAATTTAACAGTAAAAGAGAATATGCGATGTGAAATGTTAAATGCTTTCGGACGAACATGATAAAACGGCTGCGGAGGTCCTGTAGAGAGTGGGGTTTCCCTGCTGTACAGGACCAGAAAAACACCCCTTGAAGTAAAGTAAGGCAAGTAAATTGTAAGAACTATATGAAAAAATATAAAAACAAGAGCATATTATGAGATGTGCTTGTCATTGAAGGGAATCAATGCTAAATGTACCCTTAAGTCAGTCGAGAAAAAGATGAACACCTTGCGTAGTCAGTACAATAAGTAAGTAAAGACCATTGTGAGAGCCCAAATTATGGTAGGCCACAGAGCCCATTCTCTGGCGTAAATACTGTAAACTTCAATAGTTCAAAGTTGCAGCAAATGTTTGTATGTTGAACAGGCTGACATAAGTCTTTATATTTTTTTATATATGACATATCTGTTTTGATGTTACGGTTTTTTAGAATATTTTATTGATCACTTTTACTCATATCGTTTATTTATTTTGCTTTCCTCACTGACCTATTTTTCCTTATTAGATCCATTGGGCTTATAGCATCTTACTATTCCAACTAAGATTGTAGCATACCAAGTAATAATAATAATAATAATAATAATGAATACAACAGCACATTGCAAAGCTGTATAGCCTACCAGAGTGCTGGTATCTATAGAGACCGTAGCGTTATAGACCTAATCAGTACAGAGTGAACGCACTGAACGAGCAAACTTCTAGTATGTGGTCTTGACCATGGTTCTCCACCGTCCTTCGCAACTGATGTTTTGTGTGCTGCAGCCACATAGGTATTGAATGATATTGTTGACTGGCCTTTTAGGAATAACAATTGAAAAGTATATCCAGAAACTATTCGTAATATAAATGTGCACATAACTAATGAATTATTACTTCCGCCGATGAAGTTGGAGAGGGGGTTATATTTTCGCTCTGTTTGTCTCTTTGCTTGTTTGTGAAGAACTTCCTGGCCACAATTTTACTCATTATTATTATTATTATTATTATTATTATTATTATTATTATTATTAAATGCTAAGCTACAACCCTAGTTGGAAAAGCAGGATGATATAAGCCCAGGGCCCCAACAGGGAAAATAGTCCAGTGAGGAGAGGAAACATGGAAAAATAAGATATTTTAAGAACAATAACAACATTGAAATAAATATTTCATAGAATATTGAAACTTTCAGGGATTAATTGTTTTGTTGAGACGTGGAAGTGATTTGGTTTTGAAAGTCCAAGGTCAAGGTCAAGCAAAAGGTCTTTTGTGTGTGAACAACTAGCCACAATTTTACTCATAGACTAGTGAAGCTTCCAGAAATTCATTGTTACGTTGAGACGTGGAAGTGATTCAATTTTGAAAGTCCTAGGTCAAGGTCGAGCAAAAGGTCGACCGAGTTAACCCTAACCTCGAGAAATAAAGTGTTGTGGTAGAGGTATGCTCTCTACTGAGTTTCCCTTGAGTTTCTACTGTTCATTCCAATGATTTTAAGTCTCAGACAATTCTTATAACCTTGATTGCCATTAATCAAGATCGTATTGGTAAGTAGAAGCTTGGCTTTCATAAATATCCAGCTTAGGGATTTGTGTGAGAGCAAATGACTTGTTTTAACACCACATTCAGAACTTTTTTTATACATTCTGGAAATATTCTATTGGATTTTTAAGTTTGAAGTAACAAGTTCTCAGCTGGGTTTGTCATAGTACCATGGAATAATTTATATTTCTGATGCACTGCTCCCTTACATAAAGAGATTATTTATATATGGAAAGGGCTTGGAACTCGAGTTAATGGTGCCTATTAAAAAGACAAAAACGTTTCAAAAAGGCTGTTGAATTTTGATATTTCCCTTCTAGCAGGTTGATACTAACCATGATATTCCTTAGCCTATTTATACAGTAAAGATATTTGTTGATAGTTCCACCTAATACACTGTTACTATGTAGAGCATTTCCAATGGGACTTTAGAATTCAAATCAAGCAAATCAATTTTATTCATTAGAGCAACAACAAAAACAAGAATCATGATTATAATATAGATAATTTTCCTCAGTTGCTAGTACAAGTCTTTATGTTTACACCATACATTATACATTATATACCATCTTACCACACTAAAGGCAAGGGCCTTTGGGCTGGTATAAGTCAAGTTTTCTCAATTGCTGGTATGAATCTTGATGTCCACACCATACATTATACATAATTTAGTAATCTTACCACACTAAAGGCAAGGCCCTTTGGGCTGGCATAGGTCAATTTAATATAAAACTAGCTAACCAACCATCGAAAAAGTTCCAGAAATTTCTCTAGCCTTGTTTTAAACAACCTATTACTTTGCATTGCAAAGGTTAAAGGTGTTTGGTTTCAGTTCCACTTTCATTAGAATAGATACTCACCAGAATGTCAGATGGGCTAGCCCAACCCTGTGGTGACAAACACAGCAATGGCCTCCCTAGTAAACAGCTTAAACTCACGGTCCCGGACTGGGATCGATCTGCTGCATTGCGAATGCTTGGCAAACACGTTACCACTGTACTAGTCAAGTACAGTGACGTTACTTTTTTCCCTTCATGTGTTTCCATTAGAACTATTTAGTGAGTTTCTTTCCTCTTCTTCTTCTTCTTCTTCCTCTGGACCCTCTAGGAATCTAGGTTTTCACTTCTATTATTGGAGAGTTTAGCTGATCCAGTATATGTGTATTATACCTAGAGATGACTAAAATGCAAACATATTTTACGTTCATTCCTTAACTTGAGTACCCCAGGTGCGGCGGTGGTGACTTGCTCCACGCCCTGACGCAGCAACAGTACCTGACGGAGTATGAAGTCTGCTGTTACATCAGGCAGGTCCTCATTGCCCTCGAGTACATGCATGACAGATGCATTGCTCATCTTGGACTCAATGTAAGTCTGCTTGTATCTATCTATGTGTGATCTATTTATGGCGTTCTGATGTTATTATCACTACTACTACTATGTTTCGTAGGAGTAATTCTTTTAATTAATGAAGACTTTTAAACGTAATTATGATTATAGGATATACTTCTGTAGCCAGAAAACCTCAAATCAATCAATTAACCAATCAATAATGCCATGGCTGAATAAATTACTTTAGACTTCATACTTTCAAGTGAACAATATCACTATAATCATCTACTCTTCAACCAATTGAACGTGTTATCATAACATGATACTCTCAGTGAACGTTAACTGATAACCATTGCATATACAAAAAAAAAACAGGTAAATATGTCTTGTGATTGATTATATCATCTTATTTTCATCACCAGATTGGAGACATTCTCATGACTCGTCCAAACGGTCGTGAAATTAAGATCGGGGATCTGTCCCTTGCGAGACAAATTCGCATCAACAAAGTCCAGCCTTTGGATTATGGTGAGGTTCAGTGTTGTTATATAAACGATATATAATTTATATATATATATATATATATATATATATATATATATATATATACATATATATATATGTATATATATATATATATATATATATATATATATATATATACATATATATATATATATATTATATATATAATGTATATATATGTATATATATATATATATATATATATATATATATATAATGTGCTATGTGTTTATATGTATGCATACTTGTAAATATATTTAGTAAATAGTTGTATTTATATGCAGTATACATGGGTAACTCAGTATATATATATATATATATATATATATATATATATATATATGTATGTATGCATGTATGTATACATACATATAGTTCTATATGTTAATATATATATATATATATATATGTATATATATATACAGTATATATATATATATATATATATATATATATATATGTATATATATATATATATATATATATATATATATATATAAATTACACGCACAAATGTGTATATTTTTGTGTATAATTAGTTAAAATTATATAGTTTCAGAAAACAACTTATAACAGCAATTTTGTTAAATAAAGCAAACATAATACAACGTTATGCATATTGTGCCTCAGAGTATTCAGTAAAATATCTTATTCCGATCCAGTGTCTCTTGTCTATAACTCCCATTTGATTTTAAATATTCATGTTTTATGTAGATAACATTCACCTACAAGGAACAATAAGTTAATAAATCAGAATTATGAAAATTTCTACTTAAAAACTACTCAAGTGAAACCTTTTAACTTTTACTGAATGATGCACATTGAAGTTGAGTGGCCTCTCGGTCCCAACGTTTGAGAATACGGACGAAATTCAGCAAATCATGAATTTATTTTCTGTTTATTTCCAGGAATGCCCGAGTTTGTGGCTCCCGAAGTCGCCAAGGGAGAGGGAGTAACCTACGCTGCGGATATGTGGGCTGTGGGTGTCATCACCTACCTCTTGCTGTCTGGCACCTCTCCCTTCAGGTAAGCATTCATTATGAATTGTTTAGAGTAATTATAACTACCTGGGTATGGTCAATTTAAACGTTATAGGTGTCTGGTTCCAATTCCATCTGAATAGATACTCACCAGAACGTCAGTTGGGCAAGACTAACCACAGCAATGGCCTCCCCAGTAAACAGCTTAAATTCAGTCCCTAGCTAGGATCGATCTGCTACCATACGAATGCTAGGCAGAGACGTTACCACTGTACTAGCCATTTATTTACGCTTAAGATTTTATTCATGTGAATATCTTGGGGTTGTGGTGGTCTATTGGAAACGTCCCTGCCTTGCGATATCCTGGGGCGGTTGTATGAGTCCCGCTTAAGCTCGATAGTTTTTTATAGTGTCTAAAACATTACCATCCATGTGAGCTAAAGATGGTGGGTTTGGGAGACCTATAGGTTTACCTGACAAATCTTCAGTAGCCATTGTCCCCCCCCCACCTGGTCCGGGGAGCCTATAGGTCTACCTGCTGAGTCATCAGCAGCCATTGCCTGGCTCTCCTTGGTCCTAGCATGGAGAGGGGCTTGCTGATCATGTGTATATAAAGTCAGTCCTACAGTGTTCTAGCTAGGGCATTATTACTGTCCCTTGCCTCTGCCAGTCTACCTGGTGAGTCATCAGCAGCCATTGCCTGGCCCAACCTGGTCCTATCTTGGAGAGGGGGCTTGGGAGCTGATCATATATATATATATATATATATATATATATATATATATATACGTATATATATATATATATATATATATATATATATATATATGGTCGGTCCAGTTTCTTTCTAGCTAGGGCATTGTTACTGACCCTTGCCTCTGCCAGTCTACCTGGTGAGTCATCAGCAGCCATTACCTGGCCCAACCTGGTCCTATCTTGGAGAGGGGGCTTGGGAGCTGATCATATATATATATATATATATATATATATATATATATATATATATATATATATATATATATGGTCAGTCCAGTTTCCTTCTAGCTAAGGCATTGTTACTGACCCTTGCCTCTGCCAGTCTAACTGGTGAGTCATCAGCAGCCATTGCCTGGCCCAACCTGGTCCTATCTTGGAGAGGGGGCTTGGGAGCTGATCATATATATATATATATATATATATATATATACGTATATATATATATATATATATATATATATATACGTATATATATATATATATATATATATATATATATATATATATATATATATATATATATATATATGGTCAGTCCAGTTTCCTTCTAGCTAGGGCATTGTTACTGACCCTTGCCTCTGCCAGTCTAACTGGTGAGTCATCAGCAGCCATTGCCTGGCCCAACCTGGTCCTATCTTGGAGAGGGGGCTTGGGAGCTGATCATATATATATATATATATATATATATATATATATATATATATATATATATATATATATATATACGTATATATATATATATATATATATATATATATATACGTATATATATATATATATATATATATATATATGGTCAGTCCAGTTTCCTTCTAGCTAGGGCATTGTTACTGACCCTTGCCTCTGCCAGTCTACCTGGTGAGTCATCAGCAGCCATTGCCTGGCCCAACCTGGTCCTATCTTGGAGAGGGGGCTTGGGAGCTGATCATATATATATATATATATATATATATATATATATATATATATATATACGTATATATATATATATATATATATATATATATATATGGTCAGTCCAGTTTCCTTCTAGCTAGGGCATTGTTACTGACCCTTGCCTCTGCCAGTCTAACTGGTGAGTCATCAGCAGCCATTGCCTGGCCCAACCTGGTCCTAGCTTTGAGAGCGGGCTTGGGAGCTGATCATATATATATATATGTATATAAAATATATATATATAATGTATATGAATATATATATATATATATATATATATATATATATATATATATATATATATGGTCAGTCCAGTGTCCTTCTAGCTAGGGTATTGTTACTGTCCCTTGCCTCTGCCATTCATGAACGCCTTTTAAACTGGGTATTTATTTTTTGTTTATCTTTGCAGAGGGGAGAATGACCGGGAAACCTTGAGCAAAGTTCAGAAGGGCGAGCTGACCTTTGACATGGAAGCCTTCTCTCACGTCTCAGATGAGGCCAAGGACTTCATTGCCAAGCTCCTCATTTATAAGGTCAGGGATTCTATGCTTTGTTATCATCGTCATCGTCATCACCATCATCACCATCATAATGATCATAATTGTTACCATCATTATCATCATCACCATCATCATTATCTTTACCATGATATTACCATCATTGTCATTATCACCATCATCATCATAATCATCACTATAATTATCATTATCACCATCATCAATATAATTATCACCATCATTATCATCATCACCATCACCATCACCATCATAATCATCATCACCATCATCATGATCATAATCCTCACCATCATTATCATTATCATCATCATCATCATAATTAGCACCATCATCATCATAATTATCTCCATCATTATCATCATCACCATCACGATCATAATCCTTATCACCATCACCATCATGATCATCATCACCATCATCATGATCATAATCCTCACCATCATTATCATCATCATCTCCATCATCCTCATCATCATCATAGTCCTCATCACCATCATCGTCATCATCATCATCATCATCATCATCACAATCACAATCCTCATCACCCGTCATCACCATCATCATCTTGTTGACGTAAGATTTTCCCTTGATTTAGTTAGATGAGAAATAAATATTCTCCAATCCATTTCACCTTGTGAAATTTCTCCTTGATTTTCTTATATTTATTACTAATTTATTCATTTTCTTCTCATGAGTCTCGGTTTAGCTACTTCCACAATCTCTCTTTTTCTGCTTTAATAATATTTTGCCTTCCGACATACAACTATATTTGTCATATTGTTTAGATATTAATGTTATTATCCCTAATTAAGTCTGATGGATGAACTAAGCAACGAGTGGTTGATGGATAGAAGACAAATTAAGCTTAATAAATATGTTTTTGTCTAATCATATTTCAATGTCACATTTTCCAATTCATTTTTATACGAGTTTCATACATAAGGTGTCGTTTTCCTTCTTTTATAATGTATTTTTAGTACCGTCTCCATATGTTTTATTGATTATTTACACATTTTGACAAACATACCTATGGCAAGTAATTTTTCTCCCATATCATTCACCTTAATGTCTAGCCTAATTTTCATTTCCGCCGGCAACGAAATTGGAAGGAGGTTATGTTTTACCCTCGTGTTTGTTTGTTTGTTTGTGAACAGCATCCTTTCTGCAATTTTAATCGTAGAGTAGTGAAACTTGCAGGGATTAACTGTTATGTAAAAAGCTGGAAATTATTAGATTTGGGAAGGTCAAAGGTCACGGTCAATCAAAATGTCCAAGTCACGTAATAAGCCATAAATTTGGACATCGTTGTCACAGAGACTTCAAACTTGGTTCATATTTGGGTGTATGGAAATCCACGCCAATTAGTACATCTTAAGGTCAAAGATCAAGATGGAGCAAAAGGTCGAGAAATAAGCTGCCACTTCGGAGGTCTGCGCTCTTGAGTACCCCTCGATTTTACATATGTTTTATTTTTTTTTTTTTAAAGGGCGAGAAATAAGCTGCCGCGGCTGAGGTATGCGCTCTACTGAGTATCCCTCTAGTTCACACATGTTTTCTTCTTTCTTTTTAAGTCTGACGTGCGTATGGACGTGAAGAAAGCCTTGCTGCATCCATGGATTAACATGGCTTTAGCTGAGCCCAAGGTCCAAGCCAAGATCAGCACAGACAGACTCAGGACTTATTACGCCAAGTTCAGGTAAAACCAAATCTTATAATGTCTTTTTTTCAACTCTTAAGTGTCATTTCTTTTTTATCTCTCTCCGATATCTTTAATGATAAAATTTTATAATAGATTTGATGACTTGATTTATGTAGTAATTTCTTAGGCCACAATTTATAACAAATACGTTGCTTTATATATTTTTGTTTATTTAGAGGTTTTTCTCTATTTTTTTTTATTTCTCAATTTATCGTTTTAACTACACTTGCGAAAACCTAAGATGTATTAAATGTAGATGAAAAACTTATTCATTTGGTAAAGTGCTATTCTTCATTAATATTCTTTTTGTTTTAAATGCTTTGAAAGATTCACTCGTCTAGCTTTAATGAATATTTTATTTAGAACAGTCGTAATTTATTTTCGAAATTTCCTAAATATTCACTTATATTGATAAGTTCGTTATCATAAGCAACGGACATTGTTGTTAAGAGCTGTGTAAAATTGTATTTTAAATTCTTTGAAAGATTCAGTCTCGTGTAGTTTTAATGAATATTTTATTTAGAACAGGCGTAATTTATTTTCAAAATTTCCTAAATATTCACTTTTATTGATATGTTTGTTATTATAAGCAACGAACATTGTTGTTAAGAGCTGTGTAAAGTTTTCAGATAAGATTTTCTTTCATATACTGGTAAATTACGATAGATATGCATATATATATATATATATATGTATATATATATATATATATATATATATATATATATATATATATATATGTGTGTGTGTGTGTGTGTGTGTATACTGCATGTACGTATATATATATATATATATATATATATATATATATATATATATACATATATATATATATATATATATATATATATATGTATATATATATATACATATATGTATGTATATATATATATATATATATATATATATATATATATATATATATATATATATATATATACATACACACATATCATGGTCTTCCACTGTCCTGAGCTAGAGATCTCTTGCCTGAAGGTATACTCAGGCACACTATTCTATCTTATTTCTCCTTCCCTGTTTTTTTTAAAAGATTTATTGTTTATATTTGAAAAATCAATTTCAATGCTGTTACTGTCCTTCATGTATTTTACTTTAATTGCCCATTACTAGTATTGTAGTTTATTTATTTCCTTTCCTCGCCGGGCTGCTTTCCCCGTTGGAGCTCTTGGGCTCACAGCATCCTGCTTTTCCAACCGGGGCTGTAGATTAGCCAGTAATATTAATAATGATAACGAGAGGACTCCTTCCTTCGAAGGCAGAGCAAATCCTTCAAAGGCAGAGCCAATCCTTCGAAGACGGAGCCAATCCTTCGAAGACGGAGCAAATCTTCCGAAGACGAAGCAAATCCTTCGATTAATAACCTAATTCTCACTCTCCAGGGAATGGTACGGCAACGCCTCCTGCAGGAGATGGTTCCGCAGGCGCCCCTTGTCCTCCTGCCTCACCCACCCCAGCAAGATGGTCTATCCCCCTGATGAGGTGTACACGCCCCCTGAATCCCCCGAGAGGGAGGTTCTGCCCGAAAAGACTGACGACTATGATATCATGCACAGGGATTATTCTTATGAGCTCGACGTTATCAAAAATGAAAGCAAGTAAGTCGTCAGCTCCAATGTCTAGAATTGTTTGCTATTTTCTTTTATGTCTAGAATTGTTTGCTCTTTTCTTTTATGTTTAGGATTGGTTGCTTTTTTTCTTCTATGTCTAGAATTGTTTGCTCTTTTCTTTTATGTCTAGAATTGTTTGCTCTTTTCTTCTATGTCTAGAATTGTTTGCTGTTTTCTTTTATGTCTAGAATTGTTTGCTCTTTTCTTTTATGTGTAGAATTGTTTGCACTTCCATGTCTTGAATCGTTTGCTCTTCCATGTGTAGAATTGTTTGCTCTTTTCTTCTATGTTTAGGATTGGTTGCTTTTTTTCTTCTATGTCTAGAATTGTTTGCTCTTTTCTTTTAGGTCTAGAATTGTTTGCTCTTTTCTTCTATGTCTAGAATTGTTTGCTGTTTTCTTTTATGTCTAGAATTGTTTGCTCTTTTCTTTTATGTGTAGAATTGTTTGCACTTCCATGTCTTGAATCGTTTGCTCTTCCATGTGTAGAATTGTTTGCTCTTTTCTTCTATGTTTAGGATTGGTTGCTTTTTTTCTTCTATGTCTAGAATTGTTTGCTCTTTTCTTTTATGTCTAGAATTGTTGGCTCTTTTCTTCTATGTCTAGAATTGTTTGCTGTTTTCTTTTATGTCTAGAATTGTTTGCTCTTTTCTTTTATGTGTAGAATTGTTTGCACTTCCATGTCTTGAATCGTTTGCTCTTCCATGTGTAGAATTGTTTGCTCTTTTCTTCTATGTTTAGGATTGGTTACTTTTTTCTTCAATGTCTAGAATTGTTTGCTCTTTTCTTTCATGTCTAGAATTGTTTGCTCTTTTCTTTTATGTCTAGATTTGTTTGCTCTTTTCTTTAATGTCTAGAATTGTTTGCTCTTCTATGTCTAGAATTGTTTGCTCTTTTCTTCTGTGTCTAGAATTGTTTGCTCTTTTCTTCTGTGTCTAGAATTGTTTGCTCTTTTCTTCTGTCTAGAATTGTTTGCTGTTTTCTTTTATGTCCAGAATTATTTGCTCTTTTCTTCTATGTCTAGAATTGCTTGCTCTTTTCTTCTATGTCTAGAATTGTCTGCTCTCCTGATTTATGTCTAGAAGTGTTTGCTCTTTTCTTCTATGTCTAGAATTGCTTGCTCTTTTGTTCTATGTCTAGAATTGTCTGCTCTCTTCGTTTATGTGTAGAAGTGTTTGTTCTTTTCTTCTATGTCTAGAATTGTTTGCTCTCTTCTTTTCTGTCTAGAATTGTTTATTTTCTTATCTAATGTCTAGAATTGTTTGCTCTCTTATATTATGTCTAGAATTGTTTGTTTTTTCTTCTATATCTAGAATTGTTTGCTCTTTTCTTTTCTGTCTAGGATTGTTTACTCTCTTATTTTATGTCTATAATTGTTTTCTCTTTTCTTCTATGTCTAGAATTGTATGCTCTCTTCTTTTCAGTCTAGATTTGTTCGTTCCTAGTACCTGTCTTTATGGTTCGCTGTTAGGTTTAAATTTTGTGCGATTATTTTGCGAATTGTGAGTCTTGTCTCCAATATTAAAGGATAAACTTTTGCAAAAATTTTAGGTTTGAAAAGTAAATATTTTTTTTATGAAATATTTTAGTTATCAGAGATATTTTAGTGATTTTATTAAATGTTAATGTTTTCTCGAATTTGCTCCAGAATTTATTGACATTTTATTTATAAACTCAATGACAAAAAATAATTTAGTGACATTCATAATCCCAATGCCATGAAGATTTTAGTGAATTATTTTATTTATAAACTCAATGATCTCTTACGTTCATTTGTTAGTGTACTTACCAGATGTACTTTGTTAAAAAAAAATGGAATTTCTCCATAAAAATATACTGTTCTCAATCGTATTTCAGTAAAATACAGACGACCGTAATTTTACCTTACTTTGCTATTATCTTTTACGGGTTGATGACCGTACTATCACTCTTTTACGTCAATATAACCATTTCTAAAACGGTAAAAATCCTGGAATAAATATTGCCTGGCTTTTACCACTTTTTAATACAAAGTTTTAAGTGTATAAATTTACCCCTTGATGTATTTATTAATCTATTCATTATAGCTACCAGATGGGTCCAGACACCTACCTCCTGCAGCTGCGCGACGTGGACTTCCCCTGCCGTCTTCGTTCTTACATGAAGGTGGCGACGTCGAGGTCACCAGCTTACGCCATGAGTGTCAAGGAGCACGACTATGACTACAAAGTAAGTGAGAGGGTCACCTAACACTTGATAGCTGCTATAGTCACATTTAGTTGAGAGGAATTAGCTCAATGCGCGTTGTTTGAATAAAATTCGTTAAATTTCGGTCGAAACATTTTCAAGGCAAAAAAGGTACGAGTTGTGTATAGAAAGATGATATTTTTTTTAATACCTGGAGCGAGTAGATTTTAAGCACCAATAAAGTTTTCTCGTTAAATTTCGGTCGAACATTTTATTAAGACTAAAAAGGTACGAGTTGTTGTATATAGAAAGATGATTTTTTTTTTAAATAGTTGGAACTGGAGTGTATTTAAAGCAACAATGAATTTTCCCTTCTTTGGGTGTCACGAATTGCTTCAAAAATAATTCGCGAGATCGAGTAATATATGTCAAAAAAAAAAAAAAAAAAAAAAACACATGTACACTTAAAAAACAAAAAACTTAATTTTAATCGGATATCCTCCGTAAAAATATACTGTTCTCAACCGTATTTCAGTAAAATACAGGCGACCGTAATTTTACCATACATTGTTATTACCTTTCACGGGTTGGTGACTGTAATATCACTCCTTTACGTCAATATATCCGTTTTCAAAACGGTAAAAATCCTGGAATAAATGTTTCCAGGAATTTGCCGTTTTTTATATGCAAATTTTAAGTATATAATTTATTTTAGGATTGAATTTTAATTATGATAAGTAAATAAAATCTGAAGAATATGATATTGAATACGACCAGTTTCATCTTGTTTATATAAGACACCTTTGATCTTAACATCACGTGAACTTGCGATGTCAAACACATCATGTTGCTCTACATATTTTTCTTTAAGATGATGAGTTAGTCACGCGTATGTGAAGTCACTAAGTGACTTGAAAATAATTATAAAATACAACACATTTTTTATACAGCTGGACCACTTTGGTGTTTGCAATCCTCAAAGTCAAATACGTTTTGAATTTGCTAAAATTTACTACTTTGTATCAATGAGAAATGCAGATCATTCAAATATCTTTGAATCAGATGGATTGTAAGTTTTTATCAAATCTAAATGTGTATTATTATTATTATTATTATTATTATTATTATTATTATTATTATTATTAGCTAAACTATTACCCTAGTTGGAAAATCGAGATGCTATAAGCCCAAGGGCTCCAACAGGGAAAAAATACCCCAGTGAGGAGAGGAAACAAGGAAATAAAAAAAACGATATAAGAAATAATGAATAATTAAAATAGAATATTTTGAAAACAGTAACAACATAAAAACAAATATTTCATATATAAGATATAATATATTAGTATGATATTTGGATGTTATTATAAAATCGATTAATTTATCTTGACTTATTATTAAACGTTGTGTCAATTATGATTATGTAAAGAAGAAACGGTAGTTTATTTTGATACATAAAAGATATTTATCAATTATTTTCTATAATATTTCAGGCGTTTGTAAGATTCATATTTTCCCTCAATTCAACGGCTCTAGTTATGAGTTTTATCATCATTTCCTCCTACTCTTATTGACGCAAAATGGCCTCATTTATTAGTTAAAGGTATTATATTTCCACTATCACTATAGCACATCAATTATTCTTCCCCATTTTCTTACGATGCCAAAAGAGAGAAAAATACTCAAACCAGTAATGATTGCTAATATATTCCAAGGAAAATAAACCATTTGTGATTGCTAATATATTCCAAGGAAAACAAACCATTTGTGATTGCTAATATATTCCAAGGAAAACAAACCTTTCGTGATTGCTAATATATTCCAAGGAAAATGAAATGGGAAATATATTCCAAGGAAAATAAACCATTTGTGATTGCTAATATATTCCAAGGAAAATGAAATGGGAAATATATTCCAAGGAAAATAAACCATTCGTGATTGGTAATATATTCCAAGGAAAACAAACCATTCGTTATTGCTAGTATATTCCAAGGAAAACAAACCATTCGTGATTGCTAATATATTCCAAGGAAAACAAACCATTCGTGATTGCTAATATATTCCAAGGAAAACAAACCATTCGTGATTGCTAATATATTCCAAGGAAAACAAACCATTCGTGATTGCTAATATATTCCAAGGAAAACAAACCATTCGTGATTGCTAATATATTCCAAGGAAAATTAAATGGGAAATATATTCCAAGGAAAATAAACCATTCATGATTGCTAATATATTCCAAGGAAAACAAACCATTCATGATTGCTAATATATTCCAAGGAAAATAAACCATTTGTGATTGCTAATATATTCCAAGGAAAACAAACCATTCATGGTTGCTAATATACTCCAAGGAAAACAAACCATTTGTGATTGCTAATATATTCCAAGGAAAACAAACCATTCGTGATTGCTAATATATTCCAAGGAAAATGAAATGGGAAATATATTCCAAGGAAAATAAACCATTTGTGATTGCTGATATATTCCAAGGAAAACAAACCATTTGTGATTGCTAATATATTCCAAGGAAAATAAACCATTTGTGATTGCTAATATATTCCAAGAAAAACAAACCATTCATGATTGCTAATATATTCCAAGGAAAATGAACCATTTGTGATTGCTAATATATTCCAAGGAAAACAAACCATTCATGATTGCTAATATATTCCAAGGAAAACAAACCATTCATGATTGCTAATATATTCCAAGGAAAATAAACCATTCATGATTGCTAATATATTCCAAGGAAAATAAACCATTTGTGATTGCTAATATATTCCAAGAAAAACAAACCATTCATGATTGCTAATATATTCCAAGGAAAATAAACCATTTACGATTGCTAATATATTCCAAGGAAAACAAACCATTCACGATTGCTAATATATTCCAAGGAAAACAAACCATTCATGATTACTAAAATATTTCAAGGAAAATAAACCATTTTTGATTGCTAATATATTCCAAGGAAGATAACCATTTACGATCGCTAATACATTCCAAGGAAAAGAAACCATTCATGATTGCTAATATATTCCAAGGAAGAAGAACCATTTACGATTGCTAATATATTCCTAGGAAAACAAATCATTTACGATTGCTAATATATTCCTAGGAAAACAAATCATTTACGATTGCTAATATATTCCAAGGAAAACAAACCATTCATGATTGCTAAAATATTTCAAGGAAAATAAACCATTTATGATTGGTAATATATTCCAAGAAAAATAAACCATTTATGATTGCTAATATATTCCAAGGAAAATAAACCATTTGTGATTGCTAATATATTCCAAGGAAAATAAACCATTTATGATTGCTAATATATTCCAAGGAAAATTAAATGGGAAATATATTCCAAGGAAAATAAACCATTTGTTATTGCTAATATATTCCAAGGAAAATAAACCATTTGCGATTGCTAATATATTCCAAGGAAAACAAACCATTCATGATTGCTAATATATTCCAAGGAAAACAAACCATTCATGATTGCTAATATATTCCAAGGAAAATAAACCATTCATGATTGCTAATATATTCCAAGGAAAATAAACCATTCGTGATTGCTAATATATTCCAAGGAAAACAAACCATTCATGATTGCTAATATATTCCAAGGAAAAAAAACCATTCATGATTGCTAATATATTCCAAGGAAAACAAACCATTCATGATTGCTAATATATTCCAAGGAAAATAAACCATTCATGATTGCTAATATATTCCAAGGAAAATAAACCATTTGTGATTGCTAATATATTCCAAGAAAAACAAACCATTCATGATTGCTAATATATTCCAAGGAAAATAAACCATTTACGATTGCTAATATATTCCAAGGAAAACAAACCATTCACGATTGCTAATATATTCCAAGGAAAACAAACCATTCATGATTACTAAAATATTTCAAGGAAAATACACCATTTTTGATTGCTAATATATTCCAAGGAAGATAACCATTTACGATCGCTAATACATTCCAAGGAAAAGAAACCATTCATGATTGCTAATATATTCCAAGGAAGAAGAACCATTTACGATTGCTAATATATTCCTAGGAAAACAAATCATTTACGATTGCTAATATATTCCTAGGAAAACAAATCATTTACGATTGCTAATATATTCCAAGGAAAACAAACCATTCATGATTGCTAAAATATTTCAAGGAAAATAAACCATTTATGATTGGTAATATATTCCAAGAAAAATAAACCATTTATGATTGCTAATATATTCCAAGGAAAATAAACCATTTGTGATTGCTAATATATTCCAAGGAAAATAAACCATTTATGATTGCTAATATATTCCAAGGAAAATTAAATGGGAAATATATTCCAAGGAAAATAAACCATTTGTTATTGCTAATATATTCCAAGGAAAATAAACCATTTGCGATTGCTAATATATTCCAAGGAAAACAAACCATTCATGATTGCTAATATATTCCAAGGAAAACAAATCATTCATGATTGCTAATATATTCCAAGGAAAATAAACCATTCATGATTGCTAATATATTCCAAGGAAAATAAACCATTCGTGATTGCTAATATATTCCAAGGAAAACAAACCATTCATGATTGCTAATATATTCCAAGGAAAAAAAACCATTCATGATTGCTAATATATTCCAAGGAAAACAAACCATTCATGATTGCTAATATATTCCAAGGAAAATAAACCATTCATGATTGCTAATATATTCCAAGGAAAATAAACCATTTGTGATTGCTAATATATTCCAAGAAAAACAAACCATTCATGATTGCTAATATATTCCAAGGAAAATAAACCATTTACGATTGCTAATATATTCCAAGGAAAACAAACCATTCACGATTGCTAATATATTCCAAGGAAAACAAACCATTCATGATTACTAAAATATTTCAAGGAAAATACACCATTTTTGATTGCTAATATATTCCAAGGAAGATAACCATTTACGATCGCTAATACATTCCAAGGAAAAGAAACCATTCATGATTGCTAATATATTCCAAGGAAGAAGAACCATTTACGATTGCTAATATATTCCTAGGAAAACAAATCATTTACGATTGCTAATATATTCCTAGGAAAACAAATCATTTACGATTGCTAATATATTCCAAGGAAAACAAACCATTCATGATTGCTAAAATATTTCAAGGAAAATAAACCATTTATGATTGGTAATATATTCCAAGAAAAATAAACCATTTATGATTGCTAATATATTCCAAGGAAAATAAACCATTTGTGATTGCTAATATATTCCAAGGAAAATAAACCAT
>NC_090736.1:8123660-8126160 GCF_036898095.1 Palaemon carinicauda | reverse complement strand
TTAGAACAAAACCCAGAATATCATGTTTCAAAACTTATGCTTATCATACACTATAATTTCTCCTATATTATTTTGCATACATCGCATTTAGAAGAGTTTATTTTTATTTATCTTATGACATTCTTTTTATTGCTAAGATCGCTTGAGGTGACATTTGATCATTAGCGGAACTAGAATTTAAGGCCGCTTGAGTGAGGTGACATCTCTCGTTAATTAGCGGAACTATTTGCACGTTCACTGCATTTGTATTTTTCTTTTAAGATACTTAAATATTTACATGTTTTGGAAATAATTGGCCCCAATTAAGCGCTCTATTAAGGTTTTCTCAAAGTTTAACCTTGCAAAATTATTTTTGGATTTTGCAACATTTTGCACAAATGAGACTTATGAATAAATATTGCTTTGAGCTTAAAGACGAAATGACCGGAAGTTATTTTTATTATAAACGCTTAAACTTATCGACTGCAATGGTATCCCGACAAAAACTTATGAATTAATATATATATATATATATATATATATATATATATATATATATATATATATATATGTATATATTATATATATATATATATATATATATATATATATATATATATATATATATATATATATATATATATATACACACAATTAGTTGGATGCCATAGACTTTCCTCTGTATTTATATTTTTCATTTATAGTTATTTGGAGTAAGTCGAAAATCTTTCTCATGAGTAGGCCTATACTTCAAAATTGATATATATATAATTTTTTAGAAGTGAAAGGCCTTCCCTTTTTCCATACATTATACAGGATCTATTTTGAGTATACCTGTACCCTTATACGACGAAGTGTATAATTAATAATGTAGTTTTTACCAAATCTGCTTATTTCATGTTCATTTGCTACTAAGTTATAATAACTAGTATGAATTTACTTTATTAATATTGTGAATTTTGTATATCCTAAGTGAATGTTGTAATTTAAATGCTGCTTTTAGATCATAAAACAAATATTTTTTCTTTGCATGCTCCTCATTATATTTTTAACGTAGGATAATGTCCTGCTATATATTTTTTATTTTTTATTTTAGGAATTAAAATCATCACTTCTCATCTACTTTTATCTCGTTTTCTTATTATTCGTCTTTCCTCTTTCTATTTCACATTCAAGAGTAGTTATTTCTTAAAAAATATATACTTCTATAGCTTTGGGTCTACGAATACCTCTCAATGATTCATTCTAAGATATTACTATGAAAAAAAATTTCAGAACAGTTATCTTACAAATCAATAAAACTTTTTATCACGTTTATTCATGAACCGTTTATCTAAAGTAGATTTTGTTAAAAGTATAATCATATAACAATACTGTACAAAAATAGTAATCATTTACTATCATAAGTACTTAATGTATTTTAGAATTTAGACAAACAATATAGTGTACTTCCGTTACTACATTTTCTCTATTTACTTACGCCATAATTCACCATTACAAACATGGCTCATTCTTTCCCCATTTCATCTATACAGTACTCGTACTTTATCCATCGAGACATACTGTACTGTACTGTAGACATGTGTACTCGTACTTTATCCATCGAGACATACTGTACTCTACTGTACTGTACATGTTATCCTCCTGTGCAAGCTTGTCGTAGACACCTCGTTCCTCTGTCTGTACCGCTAGACCCCCTCTCCTCTCCCCCATGACCTGACATGAGTATATGCTAGGCTGGGTACGCTGTTAAGAGACATACTATCTCTGTGTTCCTTGCATTCCGTCTCTCCAGGGAAGGCGAGACACTGAATTTGAAGAAACAACCGTTTCGGGCCGCCCTCGCTATCAGCCCAAGAGGAAGAGCCTTTTCAAGCCTACCCAGTTCGTGGTGTGGCACGACTACGAGAAAGAAGGTGATGCGCACAGGAAAACCTTCGAGGAGAAGTACCACGAGACTTACGGCAGCGAAACTAAGAAAAGGGCATCCTCAGCCTCCCGCTTGGCTATCACTGACGCCCACGCCCACCACCATCGGGCTAGCAGCATGGAGGGCTCCGACCGGCTCCTAGCCGAGTCCAGGGCCATCCACAGGCAGGCCAGATACTCGCAGGCGCAGGCCGAACAGCAGATCTCCCATTATTCCCACCAGCACATTCAGAAGACCTCCACCGCCTCTGCCCGCATGAGATCGGAGACCAGAGCGGTTGCAACGGCGGCTCCCGAACACCCTTGTCCTACATGTGGCAATCCCGAGTTTCGCCTTGACCAAAAATAGAACGGAAAGATCCTACCCTCCTCCCAGCTCGGCCCTCTTCCCAAGCAACTCTAGACCCAACCTTGCCTAGCCATCTTTCTCCTTTTCATGTCCCTTTTTTCTTCTTTTCTCTTATTGCTTCCCCTTTCCTCTTTGAAGCATCCTCCAATCACCTCATTTCTCGTGCATGATTATTGTATTTCTAACGTTTATAGATTTAGTTCACTCGTTTTTTGTAGTTTGTAGATGCATCGTAAACTTCTT
>NC_090736.1:8038660-8118660 GCF_036898095.1 Palaemon carinicauda | reverse complement strand
TACCAGCCATACTCCAGTCATTAATTTCAGCTCTGATAATGTATATTTGCCAAGAGTTTTTTTTGTTTTGTCTGTCATATATCCCATCGATTAGAATATTCAAGTATTATCTTTTAATTTGTTTATTTCTGCCATTTACATATTGATGATGAACACAATTTGCACATTATTTTTTTTTAAACCAAATTTTCTTGAGTGATTTTTCCTAAAATTTTATTTCCATTACCATTTTATCGAAGATATTGACATGCACGTTTTTATTACCTTTGATTTTTTTTTTTTTTTTTTTTTTTTTTTTTTGGTATGATGACCTTTTAACTTGTTCGTTGCCTAGTGAAAACCACATTGTTGATTTCTTTATTGTATCGTTCAAATGTTTTATTCTTAATGAATGAGATATTCAAGTATTGATTTTGCCATTATTCTTTGCTTAGTGTCATATTGGCATAAAAAAATCATGATCAAATTGTCATAATTTTTCTTTCACTCTTTTCCTCTGATGACTTTTGGACTTGTCAGCTGCTAGGAGGAACACACCTTTTCAATTTAAAGAAAAAAAGAAAAAAGAAAAAAAAAGACTGTCTTTAAAAACACAATCCTACCATGCCCTATACAATCTCTCTCATTCAAAGTAAATTAAAATAAATTACAGCAACATTTGCTTATGGGCTGCTAACGCAAGAACAAATGTCTTGCATAAAGCGAGGCAATCTGAACACACACACACTAAGTGCTCGAAATTTACCATTTCTCTTATATGACTTTTGATCTGGATTAGCTTCACCCCTAAGCTTCCCATTCTTATTTGGGATGATTAAGGACTTATCTCTTTGCCTATTCACCCTCTGGTAACCCCTCCAGGCGGTGCCCGTCATCCACGAGCGGCGTCGTTTCACCGACATCATGGACGAGGAAATTGACGATGAACGCCGAAGGACGGCTGTGGACAAGTACACGTCCGGTTTCATACGAAGCAGGATGGAGACGTGCTCTCTGGACATGCCCAAGAGAGTTAAGAGGGAGGTGGGTATCGTATGAATGAATGAATTATTTAAAGTTTTCAGGCATGAATGGAGACGGTTTGGGGGGGGCATTGAAGATGTTGAGGGGTAATTGAAGGTGTCATTGAAGTTGAGAGGTAATTGAAGGTGTCCTTGAAGTTGAGAGGTAATTGAAGGTGTCATTGAAGTTGAGAGGTAATTGAAGGTGTCATTGAAGGTGTTGAGGGGTAATTGAAGGAGTCAATGAATGTGTTGAGTGGTAATTGAAGGTGTAATTGAAGTTTAGAGGTAATTAAAGGTGTCATTGAAGTTGTTGAGGGGCAATTGAAGGTGTCATTGAAGTTGTTGAGGGGTACATGAAGGTGTCTATAAGTTGAGAGGTAATTGGAGGTGTCATTGAAGTTGTTGATGGGCAATTGAAGGTGTCATTGAAGTTGATGAGGGGTACATGAAGGTGTCTATAAGTTGAGAGGTAATTGAAGTTGTCATTGAAGTTGTTGAGGGGTAATTGAAGGTGTCATTGAAGTTGAGAGGTAATTGAAGTTGTCATTGAAGTTGTTGAGGGGTAATTGAAGGTGTCATTGAAGTTGAGAGGTAATTGAAGGTGTCATTGAAGGTGTTGAGGGGTAATTGAAGGAGTCAATGAATGTGTTGAGTGGTAATTGAAGGTGTAATTGAAGTTTAGAGGTAATTGAAGGTGTCATTGAAGTTGTTGAGGGGCAATTGAAGGTGTCATTGAAGTTGTTGAGGGGTGTATGAAGGTGTCTATAAGTTGAGGGGTGTATGAAGGTGTCTATAAGTTGAGAGGTAATTGGAGGTGTCATTGAAGTTGTTGATGGGTAATTGAAGGTGTTAAGGGGTAATTGAAGGTGTTGAGGGGTAATTGAAGGTGTAATTGAAGTTCAGAGGTAATTGAAGGTGTCACTGAAGTTGTTGAGGGGCAATTGAAGGTGTCATTGAAGTTGTTGAGGAGTACATGAAGGTGTCTATAAGTTGAGAGGTAATTGAAGTTGACATTGAAGTTGTTGAGGGGTACATGAAAGTGTCTATAAGTTGAGAGGTAATTGAAGTTGTCATTGAAGTTGTTGAGGGGTGCATGAAAGTGTCTATAAGTTGAGAGGTAATTGGAGGTGTCATTGAAGTTGTTGATGGGTAATTGAAGGTGTTGAGGGGTAATTGAAGTTGTCATTGAAGTTGTTGAGGGGTATATAAAGGTGCCTATAAGTTGAGAGGTAATTGAAGGTGTAATTGAAGTTTAGAGGTAATTGAAGGTGTCACTGAGGTTGTTGAGGGGCAATTGAAGGTGTCATTGAAGTTGTTGAGGGGTGCATGAAGGTGTCTATAGGTTGAGAGGTAATTGGAGGAGTCATTGAAGTTGTTGAGGGGTAATTGAAGGTGTTGAGGGGTAATTGAAATTTCATTGAAGTTGTTGAGGGGTACATGAAGGTGTCTATAAGTTGAGAGGTAATTGGAGGTGTCATTGAAGTTGTTGAGGGGTAATTGAAGGTGTTGAGGGGTAATTGAAATTTCATTGAAGTTGTTGAGGGGTACATGAAGGTGTCTATAAGTTGAGAGGTAATTGGAGGTGTCATTGAAGTTGTTGATGGGTAATTGAAGGTGTAATTGAAGTTTAGAGGTAATTGAAGGTGTCACTGAAGTTTTTGAGGGGCAATTGAAGGTGTCATTGAAGTTGTTGAGGGGTGCATGAAGGTGTCTATAAGTTGAGAGGTAATTGGAGGTGTAATTGAAGTTTAGAGGTAATTGAAGGTGTCACTGAAGTTGTTGAGGGGCAATTGAAGGTGTCATTGAAGTTGTTGAGGGGTGCATGAAGGTGTCTATAAGTTGAGAGGTAATTGGAGGTGTCATTGAAGTTGTTGAAGGGTAATTGAAGGTGTTGAGGGGTAATTGAAGTTGTCATTGAAGTTGTTGAGGGGTACATAAAGGTGTCTATAAGTTGAGAGGTAATTGAAGGTGTCATTGAAGTTGTTGATGGGTAATTGAAGGTGTCATTGAAGGTGATGAGGGGTAATTGAAGGTATAATTGAAGTTTAGAGGTAACTGAAGGTGTCATTGAAGTTGTTGAGGGGCAATTGAAGGTGTCATTTAAGTTGTTGAGGGGCAATTGAAGGTGTCATTGAAGATGTTGAGGGGTAATTGAAGGTGTTGAGGGGTAATTGAAGGTGTCATTGTAGTTGTTGAGGGGTACATGAAGGTGTCTCTAAGTTGAGAGGTAATTGAAGGTGTCATTGAAGTTGTTGAGGGGTAATTGAAGGTGTTGAGGGGTAATTGAAGGTGTCATTGTAGTTGTTGAGGGGTACATGAAGGTGTCTATAAGGTGAGAGGTAATTGGAGGTGTCATTGGAGTTGTTGAGGGGTAATTGAAGGTGTTGAGTGGTAATTGAAGGTGTTGAGGGGTAATTGAAGGTGTCATTGAAGTCAAGGGGCAATTGTAGGTATCTATAAGTTGAGAGGTAATTGAAGGTGTCATTAAAGATGTTGAGGAGTACATGAAGGTGTCTATAAGTTGAGAGGTAATTGAAGCTGTCATTGAAGTTGTTCAGGGGTAATTGAAGGTGTTGAGGGGTAATTGAAGGTGTCAATGAATGTGTTTAGTGGTAATTGAAGGTGTCATTGACCGTGTTGAGGAGTAATTGAAGGTGTCAATGAAGGTGTTGAGGGGTAATTGAAGGTGTCAATGAATGTGTTGAGTGGTAATTGAAGGTGTCATTGAAGGTGTTGAGGAGTAATTGAAGGTGTTGATGAGTAATTGAAGGTGTCAATGAAGGTGTTGAGTGGTAATTGAAGGTGTCAATGAAGGTGTTAAAGGGTAATTGAAGGTGTCAATGAAGGTATTGAGGAGTAATTGAAGGTGTCAGTGAAGGTGTTGAGGGGTAATTGAAGGCGTCAATGAAGTTGTGGAGTGGTAATTGAAGGTGTCATTGAAGTTGTTGAGGAGTAATTGAAGGTGTCAATGAGGTGTTGAGGGGTAATTGAAGGTGTCAATGAAGGTGTTGAGAAGTAATTGAAGGTGCCAATGAAGGTGTTGAGGAGTAATTGAAGGTGTCAATGAAGGTGTTGAGGGGTAATTGAAGGCGTCAATGAAGTTGCTGAGTGGTAATTGAAGGTGTCATTGAAGTTGTTGAGGAGTAATTGAAGGTGTCAATGAAGGTGTTGAGAAGTAATTGAAGGTGTCAATGAAGGTGTTGAGGAGTAATTGAAGGTGTCAATGAAGGTGTTGAGTGGTAATTGAAGGTGTCAATGAAGGTGTTAAGGAGTAATTGAAGGTGTCAATGAAGGTGTTAAGGAGTAATTGAAGGTGTCAATGAAGGTTTTGAGGGGTAATTGAAGGCGTCAATGAAGTTGTTGAGTGGTAATTGAAGGTGTTATTGAAGTTCTTGAGGAGTAATTGAAGGTGTCAATGAAGGTGTTGAGTGGTAATTGAAGGTGTCAATGAAGGTGTCAATGAAGGTATTGAGGAGTAATTGAAGGTGTCAATGAAGGTGTTGAGGGGTAATTGAAGGCGTCAATGAAGTTGTTGAGTGGTAATTGAAGGTGTCATTGAAGTTGTTGAGGAGTAATTGAAGGTGTCAATGAAGGTGTTGAGGGGTAATTGAAGGTGTCAATGAAGGTGTTGAAAAGTAATTGAAGGTGTCAATGAAGGTGTTGAGGAGTAATTGAAGGTGTCAATGAAGGTGTTGAGGGGTAATTGAAGGCTTCAATGAAGTTGAGGGGTAATTGAAGATGTCATTGAAGTTGTTGAGGGGTAATTGAAGGTGTCATTAAATTTGTTGAGGGGTAATTGAAGGTGTCATTGAAGTTGTTGAGAGGTAATTGAAGACGTCATTGAAGATGAGAGGTAATTGAAGGTGTCATTGAAGTTGTTGAGAGGTAATTGAATACGTCATTGAACATGAGAGGTAATTAAAGGTGTAGCAGATCAAAAGGTGCGACTTGGTAGAATGCCAGGTTGGTGTTGAGAGAGGAGAAGCTGGAACTGAGAGAACTAGAGGAAGGGTCTTAATAAAATGAAAGGCTGGCCAGTAAGACGATATATGAATATTGTGGGAAGGGTGGGCGGTTGCTTACTGGAAACTAAAGGTGTGGGAAGTGAATGTGGGTATTGAAAAAATAAACAAGATACGGATGTTGTCAAAAAGAAGTGTCTTGAGAAAACATATGAGTGGATGGGAAGTTTTATTATCTCATATTACGACATTATTAACAAGATTAATTGATATAACATTTACACATCTCTATAGGTTTATCTTACAGAAGCTTTAATTATTAATTGCAGCTAAGAGCAACGGTCCTTTGATTATTAATTGGCTAAAAAAATATTTATATTTGTTATCGTTATGCAATTAAACTTCAGCAACAACTGTGTGCCATTGACATTTTGCAAACATGAAGTTGGAATCTCAGTGTTAACCTTCGAGTCAATACGAAATCAAATTTCCATTTAGATAATTTTGTTTCAGCTTCAACCATTGCAATACATTGCTTATGAAAGATACCCAATATGTTAAGGGTGCTATTAATTCTAATACTGGAACCAGAATGTTTATTCACCTTAGACTATTTTCCAAATTTTACACACTAAGGAAAAAACTTACACCAAATCTCCAAAAAAAAAAAAAAAAAAGCATTTTCAATAAAATGAAACATATTTTGACATGATAAAGGTTGCATGTTTATTTATAGTAATTTTTTTATTTTTTTATCAGGTTTGTGTTTTAAAAGTTTATTCAACTTATGTTGCAAGAATACAGATCTAATTAATTTTACATGAGCATGAATATACCTGTTTGTTGTAACGAGAAAAGTATATCAATTTACCATATGAATTTCCAAATTTTGTTTGTTGACTCAAAAAAAAAATACCTAAATCATATATAGATCACTTTGTAGAATGAGTTATATATACTAAACTCTTGTCATACTGTAATTTGTACAAGTATAACGAGTAAATCCTTAAGAATTTTGGATTTTTATAAGATTTAGGTCAACTGAAAAAAAACACACCCAAATCCCACATATATAAATAAATATATAGTTAGATAGATAGATAGATAGATGGTTTATTGACCACAACCATACAATAATTTACTAAAGAACACTTGTCGTCCAAATTACAATATATGAATGCAATATATTTTGTACAATCGTTGATTAGAGAAAAAAAATGATTCTCAAACTGAATTTACATTGTACTATTATTATAGCACTATAGAATTAAACTTGTACCATCAACAAATCTCACTGATAACTATCCATACAATACAGTATTAAATATATATATATATATATATATATATATATATATATATATATATATATATATATATATATATATACATATACACACATATATATATATATATATATATATATATATATATATATATATATATATATTTACAAACTTACATCTTACTTCGTAGATAGCTCTTCTTAATAACAACTCCAAGGCTGTAGTAATATTATAGGTCTGTTAAATATGCAAGGAATCTGGGGAGTTTTCAATTACACGAATTTCTGTCTGGATTTGACCACATGAACATGAACATTACAACTTAATACCAGGGTTTAAACTTTTAAGGTAATTACCTTAGTTTGAGGAAATTTTCATAGTTTCAATGTAATGCTAAGGTAATTTCGGTTTTACTAACTTAAAATTTAGGCAAATTTGAAATAGTTTTAAGGTAATCTAAGGTAAAAAAAATCGTTAGTTTGAGGAAATTTTCATAGTTTCAATGTAATGCTAAGGCAATTTCGGTTTTACTAACTTAAAATTTAGGGAAATTTGAAATAGTTTTAAGGTAATCTAAAGGTAAAAAAAAAAAAAAAAAAAAAAACAGCAGCTCGATTTTAAACCCTGATTAGTACTGACTCCCGGATGTACTTACCTACGGTGTCAATTTCTCCCGTAGGTGGCAGCTCGTTTGGCCATTCGGGACGACGCCACTGCCCTCAGAGAAGAACACACCTTCGGAAAATTGCCCTTCATGAGAGAGAAGCCGGAGTCGTGCGCCATCACCAGTGGACAGCAGCTAACTCTCACCTGTGTTGTGATGGGAGACCCACAGCCGGTTGTCCAGTGGTTCAAGTAAGTATATATATTTTTTTCTTTTTTTTTTTGGAAAATTTATTTTTGCTTCCGGTGGTTCTAGTGATTGCCTTATTATATTTTCTTTATTACCTATTAGTATTAGTATTACTTCCTAAGCTACAACCCTAGTTGGAAAAGCAGGATGCTATTAAGCTCAGGGACCCCAACAGGGAAAGTAGTCCAGTGAGGAAGGGAAACAAGGAAGAATAAAATATCTTAAGAACAGTAACAATATTAAAGTAAAGATTTCCTATATAAACTATAAAAACTTTAACAAAAACAAGAAGATAAATAAGATAGAATAGTATGCTCGAGTGTACCCTCAAGCAAGAGAACTCTAACCCAAGACAGTGGAAGGCCATGTTACAGAAGCTCTGGCACTACCCAAGACTAGAGAACAATGGTTTGATTTTGGAGTGTCTACTATTTGTTGGGGCATTTTCATTCATCCGCAGGCAGATTTTATAGCGTACATTATGTACCTTCGTTTTAAGCAAAAAAACAAAAACTTGCATATGAAAAATAGTGACCTTTAAAAGTAACGTATACGTTGATAATATAATGCATATAAAAAGAGAGAATTTTCAAATTACAACATTTATTTTATAGAATTATGTTTCAAATGTTTCTTTAATTAAAAAGAAATTGGTTGAGAAACAAAAAAAAAGTAGATATAGGAAGAGGTTTTTTTTTTCTTTAGAGGAACTGGGCAAATGATACAAGCATAAACTTTGACAAACTTGTTCTCTAAGTAATACTAATAAAAAATGGCTGATTGAGCAGTTGAAAACCCAAGATGACTCCAAGTTAGTATTTTTATTTGCTTAATTTGCATGAATAAGATATGGATTCATATGCTTCCAAGCCAACCGAAGTCGACTTTTATGTTTATAAAGCAAATTGACACACACTTCTCAAGATTTTATTACTTTTAAGATAACCACCAACTTGTCTGCAGTTTGTTTTGTAAGCTATACACCATGATGTTCAAACCATGCTACTGCAATGTTGCCAGAAATGGGGATTTATCCCTAGATATGGGGATTTTGGGTGTTTGATGCGGATATGCTGTACAAATTTCTATGAAGAAACAAAGATGAATAAACCTTTATATTGTTGCAATTAGTTTTCTTGCACGTTTAAGTATAGTGGGTAATTTCTATATTAGTAAATCATACAGGATGAGAGGAAGATATATCCAATGAGGATTTTTGGGTTGTTTTGGGGATTTTTTATCATGAATGTTGGGGATTTTTAAACTAACCCATCTGGCAACACTGCGCAGCCACTGGTTCTCCTCCACCTGCTACACTACAGGCTACTCACATACGCAGCTTCAGTGTTGTGCAAGGAAGCAGTGACTGTCTGCAAGCACTTACATCGTCCTTTTCTGCGTTTCTTACAGAAACACTTTGTCAGTTCCCATATGCTCGCTGTAATGTGATGTAGTGTTGTCTAACATATCTATCATGTCTAGTCTTGGTTAGTGCCGTAGCCTCTTTGCCATGGTCTTCCACTGTCTTTAGGTAGTTTTCTTGCTTGATGGTACACTTGGGCAAGGTATTCTATCTTGTTTTTCTTCCTCTTGTTTTTCTTAAGTTTTTATAGTTTATACATAAAAGATCTAATAAAATGTTGTTACTGTTCTTATAATATGGTATTTTGAGAGTTCATTACCTCTCTTGTAGTTTATTTATTCCCTTGTTTCCCTCCCTCTCTGGGCTAGTTTTACCTGCTGGAGCCCTTGGGCTTATAGCATCTTGCTTTTCCGACTAGAGTTGTAGCTTATCTTGTAATAATAATAATAATTATTATTATTATTATTTTTCCCTTGTTGGAGCCCTTGGGCTTATAGCATCTTTTTTCCAACCAGGTTTGTATCTTAGCTTATCATAATAATAACAATAATAATATTAGTATTATGAATAATAATAATAATAATGTCTCCTTTCTGCATCCACTCCCATTTGGCAGCTCAGTCTTGTTGTTTACGTCACGAAGGAAACCTTGTCATCTACCCGATGTCATCCATGTTACTGTCACTCACCCTTCTTCTGCTTCCTTGTCCCATTTTCGACCTTATCCCATATAATCATATTTTAGACTACGTTCACTCACTCGTACCTGGTGATTAGTTAGACTTAGAGGATTTATTTTGATTTATTTTAAGTAAGAGAATTTAGAACAGTTCAGTACGACAGTTGAATGGTTATTAAGTGTAGAAGCACATCGTTGTTAGAAAAGTGAAAATATAGATATATAAAGAAGATTGTGAGAAAAAGATGTTTAAGAGATTTTCTTATAAGTAAAAATAGGCAGTATACTAATAATTAGTAAAGAAATTGTGTTGTTTACGTGACGTCACAGTGACGTTAAGTCACGTGGTGCTGTTGTCAGTGACGGAGTCAGCTGATTGGATTCATTTTACTCTAATGGTGATGGTCTCGCTCTCGTATCTAGTGTTGGAATTGCTTTGTTTTGTGTTGACAAGCTGACATCCGGAACAGAAGGAAATATGGTATAGGTAAATACAGTGTGAAATAGTACATTTATTAGTGGTATCAGAGCGTGTTTAGTCGTAAACCTAGGCTAGCCTATCCACTGTGTTTGGAGACCTCAAGGGGACACTGGAGTAAAACCAAGGAAGGAATACCCGAGGTTTTGTGGTAAACACTGAGGATACAAAGGAAAGGTCCGGTAGGGGATTGGTTGGTAGCATATGTTAAATATCCAGGTGTAAAGATTAAATCGAGTTTGAAAGGAAAGGCTTTAGAAGTGACAGAAGAGATTGAGAAAAACTGAATGGTGCTGACGTTTCGTAGGCAATATTAAAGAAATTAGATGAGGTATATCTAAAGGACACAACAATGGATAAGTATGGGAAGATGAAGAAGTACTTTAAAATAGCGAATCTGATGAAAAGATAAGAATTTCATAATTAGGTTAGAGATCGCAGCTTAAGAATGCAGAAATGCTATAGCAAATAAGTTTGGTTTTATTATAGTTCCTATCAGGGAAACATTGTTTTCTTTGAAAATTAAATTTAGTTTTGGGGGTAATGAATAATTACTGAGATATACCATAATATATCTGCCAATAATGGAAGGCTACCCAGTTGGGAACCCGGGGGTAGGGTTGGGAAAACATATATAATGGTAAAAAAGAAAAAAAAGAATTCTGTATGTCGAGCACAGTTATCAAATTGAAATTAAAAAATGGAATTGTTGCACATTAGATGTGAAAACAGCATATTTGCAGTACTTTCGAATACAGAGGGAAGTATATTTGAAACCACCAGTTGGAGGAGATTGGAGTGGTTTATGGAAATTGAAGAAGACAGTGTATGGGTTGAAGGTTGCTGCAAAAGCATGTTATTGTAAAGTAATGAGCGTAGGGAAAGAACCGGGGGGTGGGGGGAGAAGTAGACTGGAGCCAAACTTATTTTATGGGAGGAAAAACAATAAATTGGTTGGTATATTATGCTCACATGTAAATGACTTTTCCTATGGAGGAAATAAATGGTTCATGGAAGAGACAATTGGAAGGCTGAGAGAGAAATTTTTAAAGTAGATGAACAGGAAACTATGAGTTTTATGTACATATGAGCAATGGTGCAGCAAAATGAAAGGATATGTGTCAATCCATGGAAATTTGTCAACTCTGTAAAGTAACCAGAAGCTAGGCAACATACTGGTAAATAATTACTAAGTCAGAAGAAACTAGCAGAGTATAGGTCTGTGGTTGGATAGCTTAATTGAATATCTTTGTATACAATGCCAGAAATATCATTTAGCATTACTGAGTTAAGGAAGGTACAACACAGGATATTAGAAAGTTAATTAAAAGTACTGTAGTGAGGAGAGTTAGAAGTATAATGGGAGAGGTGGTATTAGATGAACTGCAAGAGAATATCCATTGGGAAGCATATGCAGATGCATTCTTAGGAAATGTTGAAGATGGGCATATAATATTGGGTTACATATCTTTGACAGATGCCAGGCAGTGGTGTCCTATATGGAGGAAGTCTAGAAAATCAAGAAGGGTAGCAAAATCAATTACTGTATTGAGGCAGGGGCATTAACCGTGAGAGGGATGATAGATAGTTTAATATATTTCAATAGGTTATGGGAGAAATTAGTGTGAGAGAGAAATTTAAAAACAGTATTGAAAACAGACAGTAGAACACTAATGACGGCCAATAAATGAAGTACGGGAGTTAGTGTTAAAAGACTAAAGATAGAGATTGCAACTGTAAGGGAAATAGCATCTGGAGAAATACAAGATGTGTAATGTATAGCAGGAAAGAAACAAATAGCTGATGTACTTACCAAGGCAGGAGTATCTGAGGAAAACATCTGGGCAAATGTGGATAGGATAGATATGGAGGAGAGTGAGGGGGTAGGGTTGTAGAGAAGAGACTATTGTTGGAAGGAAATGAGAGGGGAGGAGAGAGAGATAAGCATGATTAGTTAGAGGATTTATTTTAAGTAAGAGAGTTTAGAATAGTATAGTAGGTTATTAAGTGTAGAAGTTCAGTATTATCAGAAAGGGTGAATATTTACGGTACCGTAGATATACAGTAAAGAGAAGATTGTAAGAAAAATATTAAGAGATTTGTTTCTAATTAATTAATAGGCAATATAGTGATAATTAGTGAAGAAAATAATTTGTTCCTTAACTGGAATACAAACCACGCTATTTATTAGGGGTTATACTTTCGGCGGAGCTGAAATGACGAGCCATTAAAATTTCGCGAGGGTCAACTACCCACACCGATAGTTGGTGGGGGGTAGGGAGGTAGCTTGCTACCACTCCCGCTAATACACCTGTGATTTAGCTCACTTTACTTTTGGCTCGGATGAAGAGCGGTTGTTTCCGCACTTCCTCCTCGCCTATTCTGGACTGCCATTAATTTTTGTCTTTTAACTTACTTTTTCTTATATATACAGTGGAACCTCTACACACGAACGTATCTACATCCGAATTTTCCAACATCCGAAGTAAAATTCGAGCAATTTTTCGACTCTACACCCGAATTTTATTTCGATACACTAAGTAAGCAATTTTCGTCGTACCAGTTGTATCCGAATTTTTCGACATGCGAAGTACAATTCGAATACGTTCCTACTCTACACCCGAATTTTTTTTTCGACACCCGAAGTAAACAATACCCGTGCACGTAGATGGTACTCATAGCACCGGATGTACTGTATTTTTTATTTCCACCGATAGAAGGCAGCATTTCTACCTCGGAGGGACCCTCAATTAGCGTGGCTTGGGACATTCCTCTGTTCTCGTCGGCTTCGTCTGGTTGTGCCCTGTGCGTTCTGCTAGCTATTAACTGTGTTTTAATTGTGATTTTTTACGTTCATCCTTTTACGGTATTTTACCTAAATCATGGGTCCTAAAAGGCTTAGTTTCGCAAGTGGTAGTGGTGAGAAAAGGAATAAGGAAATGCTTTCTTTAGAAGTAAAGCAAGGAATTATTGAAAAGCATGAGCGTGAGTGAACTTGCAAAAGAACATCACGACGTTAATAGCAGAACGCACAGGGCACAACCACACGAAGCCGAGAGAACAGAGGAATGTCCCAAGTCACGCTAATTGAGGGTCCCTCCGAGGTCGAAGTGCTGCCTTCTATCGGCGGAAATAAAAAACACATCAGGCGCTATGAGCACCGACTACGCGTACGAGTATTGTTTACTTCGGGGTTCAAAAAAAAATTCAGGTGTAGAGTAGAAACGTGTTCGAATTGTACTTTGCGTGTCGAAAAATTCGGACACAACCGGTACGACGAAAATTGCTTAATTCATGTGTCGAAATAAAATTCGGGTGTAGTAAAAAATTTGCTCGAATTTTACTTCGGATGTTGGAAAATTCGGATGTAGATACGTTCGGATGTAGAGGTTCCACTGTATATATATATGAAAACATTCTTAATGTTTATGTATATGTATGTGTATAGAAATGTGGTAAGTTTCCTTTTCAGTGTTTGTGCTGTGCGTGTGATACATATACGACCCGACACTCCCGCAAGGCCAGTACACTGCTACTTCGTGGGGAACGACCTCTCCCCTTCTGGTCCATTGGTCTTCCCGTCAGCATATAACCGTTGACTTGGCCGCCGCAGGGGTATCGACACCTCCTGGACCCTCCTCATTCTACTGTTGTCTTCGCCTTTTCCCTTTTCCTACGGAAAACATGGATTACTGAGCGAAGGGAATGTGGCCTCTCAGAGATTGACTACGGTCTTTCTCTTCTCAAGGTTATTCACCTTTCAACAACAGTGCACTAATGGGAAAAGCACCTTTCCCGTTCGCGGGTTAGGTTGCGCTTCCTATTGTTTGTCTCAATTATTTTTAGTGAAATTATAATTGTAAATTTGACTTTTCAGCTTTTCTCCATGTGGAACACTTCCCTTCGGAGGATCAGTGGTTCTCACTATTAGTGATTATTCTTAGCTGATTTAAATAATTGTAATTCTGGTTTTTATTACAGTTACTCCGCTCTCCCTTCTCCCGTGGATGTCGACTGGGAAACGGAGAGCGCAGTACTTATTTCTATGTTGTTCCCTCGGGGATCTCTTTGGAGTTCTTCCCTAAGGAATTTTCTGTTAAATAATTAATTTTCTTTTTTCTTTTTCCCCAGTTAGCTATGCAGTTTTCTTCATTCGACTAAGAGTGCTGACGAAGCAGAGCTGTTCTGTTCATGCCTGGAGAATCTGCTGTCACTGCCGTTGCTCAGCATGACCAGCACTTCAGATCATCTTAGAATGCTAAACCAGGAGGTTTGCCTCCAGGGGTTGGACAACTTTCCCTTCCGAGGGAAAGTTTCCTTCCCAAGTGTGAGGTTTTTTTCCCTTCCAAGGGAGAATTTCCCACATCTTAATAAAATCATCATCTCCGACTACTGTTGGTGCCTTCGCCCAGACTATTCTCACCCCTTGCCGAGTCTCTCTTCCTTCGGGCGGAGCACAGTCTTAGGCAAGTCGCTCCTACGAAGTGTTCTCTCTCGTTTGCGAGAGAGGCCACTCATAGAGACTCCTCTTCGATGGATCGCTACTGTTGAAGGTCAGCTTGCTGATTCACTAGCCCTCATGGGCGTCATCCCTTCTTTCAGAAGTACGCCCGTAGCAACACCTGATCAGCTCTTCATCTTCGAGGAAAGTTGTTTCCCCCTTCTAAGGGAGAACTGCCTGCATCTTAATCACTTCACATACCTCGACTGCTGTTGCTGTCTTCGGCTAGACGATACTCCCCCCCCCCCTTGCTGAGTCTCTCTTCCTTCGGGGACGGAGAATAGTCTTAGGCAAGTCTCTCTTGCGAAGTGATGCTCTCTCTCACGAGAGGGGCCACTCATAGAGACTCCTCTTCGGATGATTGCTACTGCTAAGGTCAGCTTGCTGGTCCACCTGCCCTCATGGGCCTCATTAGTTCCAGCAGACCTACCAGCACACCCTTGCGCTGCAGCTTAGTCCGTGGACTTCGGTCCTGGACTCTTTTATGGACATTCATGGTTGTCATCAGTGGATGTTCGCCCTTCCAAAGGGCACATCCCAGTTCCTGATCGTCCTACCAGCTCTGGTCGTCCTGCCAGCTGACCTGCCAACCTACCATCGCTACCTTATGCTACAGTTAGTCCTTGAACTTCGGTCCTGGACTCTTCTGTGGATCATTTCTACATCTGCGCACCAGCTCTCCTCTGCACCTGCACGCCAGTGCTTTCCAACACACCCGCGCTCATGCGCGCCAGCATTATCATGCGCACCAATGCTTCCCCATGCGCACCAACAGTCTTTCTTGCGCGCACCAGCAGTCTTCCACGCGCGCAAGCCAATGGTCTTCCGCGTGCGCCACGCAATTGCGTGCCCATGCACCCACCCTTGCACAACCAGTCGCGCTTTGACGCATTCTAGGGAGACTGCACAGTGCCTTACTGCGCGCCAGCGCTCACCTGCACTCTCATATCCAACATCCTCTTGCTCACTTGCTCCCGCCAATGCACCAACTCTTCACAAAGAGCCAGCGCTTACCTGTTCGCCAGCGCTCTTCCAGGCTTTCCTGCGCCCACCTGCGCAGATGCGGTCTCAGATCCAATGTGCCAGTGCTTGCAGATCCAATGCGCCAGCTCTTGCCAAAGAGCCAGCGCTCACCTGCGCACCAGCGCTTGCCTGCTCTCCAGCGCTCTTCTGCCCATTCACCGGAAACTGCGCTTCAGCAGAAACTGAGCACCAGCATCATCCTGTGTGCCATCGCCCCAGTACTCTCCTGCACACTAGCTCAATAGGCAGAAAAAAGAAATAAAACTTTTTAGACAGGTCACCATTGCCCCATTCCTCTCCCCACAAATGCATAACATGGCCACCGGGAAAAGAAGAAAGAGGCTTCATAGAAGGATTCAAGATCCCAAAGATTTCATCTTCCAAGGGGAATCAAAATGGGGAATCCTTGGTCCCTGTCTCTTCTTGAGTTTCTTTTCCTTTACAGACCACCGTCAGCAAACAAGAAAGCATCAACGAACTGATCTCTAGATCACTGTTTGCTGATGGCTAGTTAACGGTTTGCTGATCGCTAGCTAGCCAATTGCTAGCTCAGCTCTGATCATTGACCTCTAGTCCCTCCAATGACTAACGATCTCCGATTGCTAGTGTTCCAATCACCAATTGTTAGTCAATAACCAGTCATCAACTTGCTGATCACTAGATCACCGATGGGCAGCTCATCTTTCTTCAATCATTGAACTTGGCTCACTGATCTCTGACCAACCAGGAGGGACCATAGTGAGCTTGTTGATCTCTAGCTCACTGATCACCGGTCCGCGATCGATCGCTGATCATCAATGGCTTACCATCACCAACTGACTATCATTAAACCATTCTGCTGTCTCTAAGGGCTCTCAAAGCAGATTACTAACTCATTTATCGCCAACCTACCTTGGCTGACTGACCAGACAGCCTTCATCTGCCTGTCAGTTGCCATCCTCGGCTCAACAGACCGCCAATTCACCGATCATTGGCAATTCGCCAGCAGTTCGTGACTCGGACTTACTAGACAACCTCTGCCCGTAGTTCCCTAGATCAGAAGGTGACTCGGACATACTAGACAACCTCTGCCCGTAGTTCCCTAGATCAGAAGGTATACATCATACTTCTCGCTACTGGTCGTTTGCCATCACACTAAAAGTAATTGGCAAATGAACGACAGCTATCATCAGTGGCTTGTCTACAGGGGACTACTTGTGAGCACTCCAACTGCACAGTAACCACAATACCCAACCGTTAACCATTGATTAACATTTGCCAGATTGATTCTATTCTAAGGAATAGCATCAATCCAATCAGGGCGCATGGTAGGGTTAAGCGTTGCCTTCCTTCTGTTAGTTAAGTGAATTCTCTCTCAGGGAAGAATCTTTACACAGGGTATTGAGTCTGATCCTTTAACCTTCGAGTCGAGACCCCAGCGTCAACAATCTCCCATGCACAAAGATCTGCAAGGAGCTGTCCCTTTGGGTCGATGTCCACACCATGTTGGAGTTCAAACAAGGGCTAAGACCTCAGGTCTTCATTTGCACAGTGGACCTAAAGGACACATACTTCCAGGCCCAAACCATCCATCTAGGAAGGTTGGAAGATTCAGTCTAGACAAGCAAGAAACACCAGTTCAGGGCACTGTGCTTCGGTCTTTCCACTACGCCCATCCTGGTCTCACAGGATCGGCTTCTGTCTCCACCGTTTCGGGACGACTGACTGACCTTGGCAGACTCGGTGGCAACCTTGCATTAGCACAGGAACTTCTGAAGTCTTTTTTACCAAGATCCAGTGATCAAGGTAAACCTGTGGAAGTCTTCCCTACTTCCCTCCCAAAAGACTGGTGTATCTGGGAATGAGTCTAAACACCAATCTCCACAAAACTTTCTCAAAACGAGAAGAACTTCCATCCCAGAGTGACTTGAGTCTGATTGGAATCAGGCCCTTGATCCCCCAGACATTCTGACCCCCATGGGACCAGAAGTTTGGACGAACCTCAAGGGATGGGTGTCAGTCGAGAATCTACAGAGTGGTATAACCTTCTCATCCTTCCCCACCCCTCAGACTTGATGCTGTGCTTAGAACACATCAAAAGAAGAGAGGAGGGACCATAGTGCTGCACTACACGACCTCGGCCCTCTGGACAGAGTCCGAAAGTACCTTCACTTAAATCTCTTATGAGATGAAGGCCAACTTTCCAGTCCTTCAGCAGCCTCATCAGTTCCTAACAGACCACTCTGTTATGTGATGGGCGACAATACCTTACACCACATAGAGGCTCACATTGACAAGCAAAAAGGAACTTGCTCGTAGACTCTTTCCATCTAACAGTATAAACACTAAGATGGGCCAAAGTCAGTTCGGTGCCACTATCAGCCTGCTTTATTCCAGACTAGAGGAATGTGCTTGCCGACAATCTGTGCACAGCATCTCAGATAAGATATACCGAAGGGTCTTTGGATCACCTTGTAGCCGACAAAGTCCCAGCTTTACGGGGTCCTCCAACTAGGGATCTGTTCGCAACGCTCCAGAACCTCAGGGTGCCGTTGCTCCCCAGCCCTAGACCCCAAGGGTCTCTGGCAAAAAACAGGCCAACAACGGTGGGTATAACAATGACGTTTACGTCGCGTCCCTGTTTTGTCTGGAGAAGGGCACTCAAGAAGGCTTGAACATTGGTCAGCCTCTCAAGGACTGTCATAGCTCCGCTATGGCACTACGCAGAATGGTTTCCAAACCTTTTACAGTTCCTAATAGTGTCTCCAAGAGAACCCTCTCCACATCACAGACAACCCACTTCGACACCTACCACAAGCTATAGCTTTGCTATGATTGTACGCCTGGAGACTACCCAGTATCTCCTCTCCCACAGAGGCTTTTCGCAATAAGTTGCGAACGGTTGAATAGATATCTGAGGAATTCCTCAGGATCAGTCTACCAGGCAGTATAAAGTCTTGTGTGGTTGGTGTCTTGTGGAAGTCTCTCTCTCCACTTGATACCTCTATTCCAGCAATAGCGGAATCCTCGAGTTTATGCAAGAGGAAAAGATGATCACTCAACCTTGATCCTTCACCTTCAAACTGAAAGGAAGGGACATCCTCTCATCGCTAGACCTTTCCTAACTAATACGGACTTACAACTTGCCTTTCTCCAGTCGTAATTGAGACCTTCCTCTCGGAACATGGTTCAAATTCTCCAGTATCTAAAGAGACCTCCTTGTATTCCACTTCACCAGGCAACAAATTTTCACCTGGTTTAAGAAGACAATGTTCCTATACACTCTGACAGCAGCCATACGAGTCAAGGAACTTCATGGTCTCTCTTTTGACATCGCCCATTAATGAGAAGGGCGAAAGGTAATGTTCAGTTTCGTCCCTGAGTACAGTATGTCGCCAAACACAGTCTCCATAGGTGACGGATCCTGCACAAGTCTCCACTCGGTAACGGACGATCCAGATCATCTGTTACTGTACCCAGGGTAAGGTATGAGAGACTACCTTAAGAGAACGGCAACAGCCCACCCGTGTCCCTTCTCTTGTCATCAGCTCTGGGAGAGACTAAAGGAGGATCACCAAAATATCATCTCAACATGACGACTCACGTTGTCAGGGGCATGGTCCCTCTAAGCAGATTACTCTGCGACGCAGGTTTTACAAGGAAGGATGGGAATGCTCCAGGTGACTTTCACAACCTTTCTCCTGCAAGCCGTGACACACAGGAACTCGATACGATCTCTATGGGTCCGATGGTGGCTGCACAACAGCTGGTTGTATACCTCAAGCTCCTTATTGGACAAGTAGCAGAAGGTTGAGGGCACTGTTACCCGGTTTTAGTCTGCGTGAATGAAAAGATTTGACTGGCTCTTATTCTTTTATTCGTCCTACCCTCTCGTTGGGAAAGCAGCATCCTGGGTTCTCTGCATAAGCTGACCTCAAACCACTGCAGGTGAACCATGCTCCCTTGTGTACCTAGTATTAAGTTATTACTGTTGCTTCCCCATACCCTGGTGAAGTAGTATTGGGAAAGTCTTGGTTACATCTGTTTTTTCCTTCAATAGCCTCTGAATAACTTTTCTTGGACAGTCACACTTCTGCATGTCTCAACACACAGCTTGCGTAGCAAGGTTTTAGCGAGGGCAGGGACTCCTTATTTTTGAGTACTAATATACTCGGATAAGGAGCCCCCAGGTAAAGCCAAAAGCCAGATTGGCAGGGACGTCCACTCTTCCTAATGGGTGAGTCACCCCTAATAAATAGCGTGGTTTGTATTCCATTTACGGAACAAATGACAAATTCGTAGATAATTTGTATTTTTCCTAACTATACAAACCTTAGCTATTTATAGAAACTTGCCCACCAGCCCTATCCCCCTTGAAGTTTTACCTCCAAGCAAAGTGAGCTAAATCACAGGTGTGAGAGCGGGAGTGGTAGCAAGGTACCCCCGTACCCTCCGCTAACTAGCGATGTGGGTAGTTAACCCTCCCTAAATTTTAATGGCTCGTTGTTTCAGCTCCGCCGAAAGTATAACCCCTAATAAATAGTTAAGGTTTGTATAGTTAGGAAAAATACAATTTGTCTACGAATTTGTCATTTTATTTTGAGAAAAGGTAGAACTTCAAAAGTTCAAACTTGCAAAGTAAATGTTTTCATGTTGAACAGATTGACATAATATAATATATAAGTGTATAAATAATGTTTTAATGTTTTTACTGTTCTTAAAATATTTTATTTTAACTGTTTATTACTTCTCATATAGTTCATTTCCATATTTCTTTTCCTCACTTGGCTATTTTTCCCTGTTGGAGGCCTTAGGCTGATAGCATCCTGCTTTTTCAACTAGGGTTGTAGCTTGACTAGTACCTGGTAATAATAATAAGATGTTTATGTGACGTCAGGTCACGGGGTGTTGTTGACAGTGAAGGAGATTGTCGGAGGGTGGGTTAGTCGATAGGATTCATTGTGATTGGATTATATTGGTGGTGGGAGCATTCTCTTGTCTCTTTATTGGTTTGTATGCCTGTTTTGTGTTGGAATTGTTTGTTTTGTGTTGATAAGCTGACATCCAGAATAGAAAGAAATATACAAAAGGTAAATATAATGTGAAAGTAAATTCGCAAATATATTGGGAATAGTAAATTTATCATCTGGTACCATAGTATTCCACTTTTGGGGTGATGTCTTCTTTAGCATAATCATAAAATGTCTTTGAATTATGCAGAGGTAAGACAGTCATCTTGAGGACAATCTCCTTAAAAATTATCTCGGCCTATACTTGTTTGAGGAAAAAAACTAAGTTTTTTCTTGATTGGATGATAGAAAGCACTGTTACCTTCATCCTCTAATCCTTTCTTGAATGATTTGCATTGCTATTTGCCTTGTTGGTGATGATTAGGTAGAGTTAGGTCGGCTGATTCCTCTTGGAATGTGTGCCCATTTCCTGCATCATTGCGGAGAATGATTTCACCTTTCTAAGAAAGATTTCTTGACACTACGTGTCTGTTCATGGTGTCTGCTGCTGTAGGTGGCATCTTTCATACCATACATGGCCTTGTAATGCGCCACTAAGCCACTAACTTTGGGTCCAGCAACCATCAACCTATGAAGCACTGACATCTTTTGTCCACCAAATTGTTCCTCTATCACCTTTGATCACTCTGTTATTTTGCTTGTGTGCTTGATTGATTGCTAGGGCAGAAAATTCTCTACTAGACTTGTGGACGACTTCCCTTTGTGATATTCCCGGGCTACATTGATATTCACAAAGACGTCTGTTGCCAGTTCTGAATGGTCTTCACTGTGTGAGTTGAAATTACCTTCTCAGAACACTGGCCAAATTTGATGCTTGTATCATCATTTGCATAATTTTTCTGTTATCTCCCACACTAATTGAGTTTGAAGTAACCCTAAAATAACATTGTTTTAATAGGGCTGAGTTGCATTCCTCATGGTTCAATGGATATTTTATTGTCCTTTTTTTACGCACCCATGTAAAAAAGATTTCTACTTTGTATAATGGCGCAAGAAAATTTTGTATTGGATTTTTTTTCATCTAATGTTCCAGATATGGTTTTATTTTACCGCCTAATCGTTTTAGCTTTTTTTTTTTAATGATAGTATAATCTCAATTTAGTAATTGATAACCTTGCTTTTATTCTGTTCCTTATTTGCAACTATTTCTAATGATTGCTGAATGTCATGCATTTAAATTATAGAAAACTTGTTCGACAATCGATACTGTTTACCTAACTTGAGCTAACAATCTTCATCCCATTATACAATCGATGCTAACCTTCATCTTGTTAAACTGACAATGACATTACCAAGTTTATCTTCAATATTACCATAATCATTATTACTTTCAGGAATGACCTAATCCTTGGAGAGAGTGAAAGATGCAAGATTACCCATGAACCTGGCAAGTCTACACTCACATATGAAGAGTGCAGGGATTTCGATACGGGCCAGTATAAGGTGGTGGCCAGGAATACCCTGGGACAAGTGACCCATAAATTCAGGCTCATCCTCGGTCACATCCCAGGTCCCTGTGACTGTCCAGAAATCGCCAGTAACTCTGATACCGAAGTCCTCGTTCGGTGGAGGCCGCCGATCATTGATGGAGGACATGCGATACAGTGCTACCACCTTCAGAAGAAAACGGGAGGTGAGCTTCGACACAATTATCAAATATTTTTTCTATCCCAGTAAATTTCGGTTAACTTTCTCTTTTAGGCTTGTTAGTTTCAATTTTTTTTTAAAGTTTTAAACTTTTTGTTCGCGGCAGTTTGGTTATTATTTTTTAACAGAGTGGTAACAGTATTAGTTTGAACCTAATTCTCAAATTTCAAATCCTTTATCATTCTGGAAAATTTTACACTCTTACAGTCATGTCAATTTGCCACATGAAATCCTAACAGAAGAAATGACTTGCAAAAACACTGAACATAGTCAGACTAACTTCCTTTATTATGGTAGAAAATAGAGAAATAATGTTTCACTTTCCTCTGTTTAGACTCATTGGGTGACTCCTAGAGGTTAGTGCACAAAAGGGTTTAAATTTGTTTCAGTTATGCAGATAAATACAACCGTAAGCAATATTTAGCTTTCAAAGATAATGCCAAAACTGCTCTGCGGCATGAGCATTGATAACCTCTTATTGCAGAAAGTAGCAAATATTTCTATATAGATTTTTATATATACATGTATTACATTTTTGTTGTGCTAAGCAGTCTTATAAACTTAAATTAGTAAGAGAATACTGCACTGTACAGTATAGAAATTCATTGAGATATCTCTTTCGTTTGTAATAGTAAATACATTTATGTATAACTAAATTCTTCCATGGAAGAAAACCCTTCTATCTATATATCCTATAGGCCAAAGTTTATTTAAAAATTCATCGAAATTTACTAATATCTATCACAAACAGGAGACACCGAATGGGACACTGTCCACGACCACATCAATCACGAATTCTTCCTTGTGCGAGGTTTGCAAGAAGACACCGTCTACCAGTTCCGCCTGGCTGCCAAAAATCTCAAGGGCTGGGGAGAATTCTCCGTGGGCACTCCTGCTGTCCGGACGGCCCCCAAAGGTAGGTTCCTTAAAAATTATCTTTGCTTCATAGTTTAAATTAACTCTCATCTCTTATGTTATGAATTATGTTTACAACTTCTCTTATCTTTGAGTAAAGATGGGTCAGTAGTTCAAATTAATATAAGTCTCTGCCTTAAGTATCAACAGTATCTTTATATACATATCTATACAACTGTACGCAGATAATCTAAAATTGAACAAATAAGACATAAGAATTTATAAAATACAACATATCCAAATGTATATGCACTATGGAATGTAGGTGTTTATTAAAAACACTAACTTCAATATCTATCCTAGAATATATAGTAAGTTAAAGACAAGTTGGTTCACTGCAAGTTTACAGTACTAACAAGCCAGAGAGTTGGCTCTTGATAGCTAACTGGTTTCGGACAATTTTATATTTAAAGCAAGATTATTTTCCTGCAGGTGTACTGAAACTCAACATGAGCAAGAGCATGCATTACCTGCAGCAGCTCACTGAAAGTGGAAAAACACCGGTAGATTTGGACAAAAGGTCTCTAGATTACTCCAAAGAGTTAGAACCGGTGAAATTGAAGATTGGAGAAAATGCTGAGCTTCAGGTAATGTACAGCAGCAATTAACAGAATCAAAGGGCTTTACTCGGGTCAGATTTTCGAGGAAATTTCTAAAATAGCATTAAAATTCTAGCAGTATATACCAAAGTTAAAAAGAAATTCATGGGTCGTAATGTCTTTAGTTAATTTTCTTTGAAGAATTTATCATATTTTATTTTACATCTTGAGTCATTGGTGTTGTGCCAGTATGTTTTTATATACAGTATTTTACATTTCTGCCTTTCCATGGCATTTACCAATTATTATTTTTCTGTCTTTTCTTCTCTGTATGAAACTTACCCATTTTGATATTTCCTTCATGAAGGAAACTAAATTGCAAAGCATTGTGTTATACATTCTAGAATTTTAGTTAAATATTTGACTTTAGAATTAAAAGCATTTATATTAGAATTAAGCCCAAATCACCGATAACTTACGGAGTTAAATCTTTTATTAATTTTATATTAGGCCTTTTTTACTGTTTTTCTCAATTGGCATCTCGGAGGTAGGCAAAAGAAAGGCTAGAAATTGAACATTCAACCACTGTTGAGCTGAGAAATTTAGTTCTGCTACATTAATTTAGTCAAAGGGATTGAAATTAAAGTTCGTGTTACAATTGGAATGAAAACTTTTTATTTTTTACCCTCCATAAATGAAAAGCATAAGAAAGGATAATTTTTTAACAGGTACGAAAATATCAGTTCCTGGCGGAATTATCCCGAGGAAGATACAGTGTCGTCGTGAAATGCATTCGATCAGATGACAAGAGGCACTTTGCTGCCAAAATCATTGAGAACAAGGACAGAGAACAGGCAGTGAAACTAGAACACGAGGCTCTGAGATCCTTGCGTCACGACAGGGTAGCTCAGCTCTACGAATCCTACAGGCAAGTAGCTATTATATATTCTGTGATATTTAAAATCATTGAAGTTGGCGTGAAAATTGTAGGCTAGATTAGCAGGCAGCTTGCAAGTAAAGTAAATCTGTCAAACACTCACATTTTCACACACCACTATTGCATTAGGCATTTAAATCCCTTAACAATATCATGAATTTATTACAGTTTAAAATAGTTTGCATACATACAGTATATGTATATATACAATATATATATGCTCCTACATACATATATATGAGCTTAAATGCATACATATATGTGTACATAACTGAAAGGAATATTTATTATAACATTTATATTTCTTTCACTAATATAGTTCAAATGTGTACCCAATAATTCTGTTTTAGTATATTTATTGTTCTTCACTGAGGTACCTGTGATTTTGAATAAGCAAATATCAATTAAACTTTTTTCTTTCTTTTCAGTCTTGGCGGCGTGACAATGTTTATAATGGAGCCTTTAACGGGCATAGACATTCTTACTTATCTAGCGTCCAAGCACGAATATTCGGAGCAAAATGTAGCTACTGTTGTCTTGCAGGTAATGAACTGTTTTTTATAAGTATAAGGTTACTATTGGTTTTGGTAAAATTCAGGTTTCTAGCCTACTGGAAGGCTAAGAAATTGAAAATTTAGAAATTTAAGCAACTTGTTGACTTTTAAAGAGAGTTTTGGTAATCATTTCCCAGATAGGCAAGAGGTTTTAGTGAGCTAAGGTTCAAGGGACTCAATCGAAGATAGTAAATTTCAATTTGATAGGTATTGGCTCGCTCTTTATATGTCCTGCCCATGTCCATTTCTTTTTCTTACATATTGTAAGAATATCCTCTACTTTAGTTTACTCTCTATTACTTTAAGGTAATGGGTTTTACTCAAAGGTAATTCCTTTTTGCATAGGAAACTTACAGTAATCTTGGTAATGAACTGTACATGCAGGGAAGTGAATTAAATTTAGATAATGCATGATGAATTTAAGGTTAAGAGTAATTGCTGATAGTGACCTTAAGTTATTACTAGTGAACATATAAGAGTTTCTGACATATGCCTCAAATTCCACAGATACAAATCAAATTGTAAATTGTTTTGGTATTCAAATCTCACTTTACGATGTATGTATTGACATGTTTAATACAACGTCCTTCAGTGACCACGTTAACCAGTAGATTTTGCGTTAGATTAATCCGTTGCTGTAACTGATTAATCACGTTGATAGTAATCACATGAGCAGTATTTTTGCCAAGGGCAATGAGAAATGTTTACTCATCTATGAAAACTACATTACTTTACACAATTTTCTAACAAGTACAGTATCCTAATTGAATAGATAAATTATTTCATGCTCGCATGTCTATTCTTAAATCAATGTTTTATTGTTATTGTTTTTATTATCATCATTACCTCTATACGATATTCGACTTCCAATGCAAGTTCTTATTGAATAGTTATGCCAGTATGTGAAAGAGAAAACGAAGAAAAATCACAGTTTATGAGGGAATCAGGTCACCAATTATGTAAAGCATGTTCACGCCGATTAAATCCCGAAAACTTTTCACTGAAGTATGCCATGTACTTCCTGGAACCCAAGAATTACGGTTAATTTACATTTTTAGATCTATCTACAATATCCTTATCGGTAATTAATCTAGAATTTATAATTAAATTCAAGGCAAAATTGTTAAGAAATCAAAATTATTTTACAAAAACCCAACTGCTGTTTCTGCCATAATAAATCTAGTCAATCGGTTTGAATTTATTAAGTTCCGTGGATCAAACTTTTTAATTCACATTTCCACAGGCTACTTAAAGTATAGGAAATTCATTAGTTCAATCAGAAGATGGCCTTAGACCATAGACATAAAACCACAAATACTTCTTTATGTCGAACTCACTTTGTATTGGAAATAACTTAATTTACCAGAGAATTACATAGGAATTTGAATTTAGATCTTGATACAGAATTAAGACTTATTTTTTCAAACAGAAATAAACTACCATTCGGAATTAGTTAAAAGTATAAGTCCTGATTGCTTAATTGACAAAATTAGTATATATAGATTGTGTGTGTGTGCTTTAACATATTGTAAATTTAATCATTATCATAATGCCATTTCTTATAGGTTCTGAATGCATTATCGTATCTCCACTGGCGAGGGTATGGCTACCTTGACCTCCAGCCAGACAATGTCGTCATGACGACTTGCAGGCGAACGGACATCAAACTTGTCGATATGGGGAGTGCCACATTAGTGTCCAAATTAGGGTCATCCGTTCCTGTCAATGGATTACTCGATTACATTGGTAAGCATTCTTTTCATATTTGTTTACTATTTACTGACATAAGAAATGGATTTTATATACCAGATAATTCTTTCAAATAAATACAAATGTCTTCTTTCTATTGCAGGAGTTAGGACACTTGTATGAGATATGAGATCTTGCAGAAGTTAGGACACTTGTATGAGATTTTGCAGAAGTTAGGACACTTGCATGAGATTTTGCAGAAGTTAGGACACTTGCATGAGATTTTGCACAAGTTAGGACACTTGTATGAGATTTTGCAGAAGTTAGGACACTTGTATTAGATTTTGCAGAAGTTAGGACACTTGTATGAGATTTTGCAGAAGTTAGGACACTTGTATGAGATTTTGCAGAAGTTAGGACACTTGTATGAGATTTTGCAGAAGTTAGGACACTTGTATGAGATTTTGCAGAAGTTAGGACACTTGTATGAGATTTTGCAGAAGTTAGGACACTAGTATGAGATCATATGACTTGTAAATAATTCATCTTGTTTTTTAAATTTGTGCAGCTCCCGAAGTGTTATCCGACCAGAAGGCGTATCCAACAAGCGATATATGGTCTCTAGGTGTCCTAACGTACGCACTCTTAGCGGGTTCAAGTGCCTTCAAGGGCGTGGATGATGACGACACCCGGCAGAACATCCAATACTGCCGATATAGGTTTGAGCACCTAAGCAGCAGCACAACTCAGGAGGCCATTAGATTCCTCATGCTCATCTTCAAGAGAGACCCTAAGTAAGTGAATGTCTGGTCTGATGTTATGTGCTTTTATAATTATTTAATTTTGTTTCCACACGAATGTAAACCCTCGTCCTTTAATACGAATAAGTTTTCAGGAAACCTGGGTACGACATAAAACTTTAATGAGGTGGTGGAAGTATCTAAGGCCTCATTTTGTTTTTAGCTGCTGGACAGTACAAATCTACTTCTGGTGCCAGCAACTGCCTGTTCTAATCTTTTACTTTTTCTTTTAAATAATTGTGATAGCCAATCATCCTCAGCAAGAAAGGTTTAGAAGGCAGGATGTATTTCCAGTGGCTTGATAGTAATTGTTGCTATGTGACAGTTTTCTGTGCAAGCATGTTGATGTACACATTCTATTTACTGTTGGACAGCATTCCTGTTTGCTGTTTATTCTGTCGCTTATGTTTCCTAGTGACTATGATAACATATTCCCAAGGAGGCTGACAATCCTTAGACATCGAAGTGCACTGTTGTAGAAAAAAAAAATTTTTTCTCTTCAGTGGGTTTCTGGTCCCTGAAATGAGCTACGGATGTATCACCTGGGTGTACTTTCTCTTCATGGAGTTGTGCCTCATTCCCTGTTGGAGCATCATCATTTGCCTGAACGACACTTAGTAGGTGAACTTCAAGTTCCTCCTCCAGTCTGCCACACCTTTGTCCCATCACACCACTAGCCTGTCAGGATAGGGGGACTCCAAAGACCAGTTGAAATGAGTTGTTCATGTGTTATTCCTACCATTTATCTCCCGGTGGAGAGACAATGCTACTACAAAAATCTCCCTTAATTCCCTTAATAAGAAGATGATAATATCTCAACATAGGATTCCTGTGCAAGCCTGTGCTCTTACAAAAGTACATCCTCATCTTTTCGTGCTCCCTCACCTATTTGCTCGCGCACATCTACGAACTTTCTCTTGTGTGCACTTGCCCACAACAACTGCTCTCCTGTGCACTTTCATGCTCATACAGATGAGTGGCCTGTGCTTGTTTGCTCATACAGGAGAGCGGCCTGTGCTTGCTTGCTCGAATGGGTTGCCCATTTCCTCTATGACACTGACAAGAGAGCAAACATCTTTCACAACTGAGGCCAGTAAACTTGGCGTCTGATCATGCTGAAGTGTGTCTGCTGTTTGATGGCTGATCATGCTGAAGTGTGTGTCCTGTTTGACATCTGATCATGCTGAAGTGTGTCTGCTGTTTGCCATCTTTAGTGTTTGTTACAATCCTGGAATTCTTTGATCACCCTGGCAACTTCTGGTCCCGCAACCATCCAACCAACCACTAGGTTTCACTAGGGTTGGTTGTGATTCCAACTGCTCCACCGTCTTCTCTGATGCAGACATTATTCTGTTCATGTGCTTGTTCAATTGGGATTGAATGGAATACCCTCTGTGTTTTCTAAATGGTGAAATGGCCTTAACTGAATTTCCTGACTACATTTGGGTGTTTGGTGGTGAGTTGGCCATGACCTTCAGGTGCACTGGTATCCACCTAGCATAGTGGGTGTGATCAAGTACCAACAGTTCTAGTTCCAGCACAGTTGCCGAGTTGCAAAACTGGGGACGAGTTCCCCTCTCTGGCAACGCTAGTCTTCAAACAGAGGAATTTCCTCTATCACTGGTTTCTTCCAGACAGTAGTGGTTTCAGGCATGATGATGTGGGATTTACAGTGCTGCTGCGGGATTTACAGTGCTGCTGCAATGCTCTTCTTGTGTGCAAGACATGGGATGCTTGCAGGAATGAGTCTGCTGTACCTGTTGTCACAATCTCAGCTTCCACAAGTGCTTGCACCCAACCACTTTCCTGCGGCCAGTCCCCCATTGTTGTCAGTGCTGCCATTTCTATTTGGAGACCACCAAACATTACCACTATCTGGTCTTCACTGTAGCGCCCGGGCCACTTCCACTGTACTGTATATGCTTGACCAAAGCGAAACAATAGCTGATCAAAGATGACCACTGGTTTCTGTTCAGGATTCAGGTGTTCCAGGGCAATCTTCACGATGCCCATTGTGTGTCGGGTCATGTCCACTGTGTGGGCACTCTAGGAAGAGTGTGAGCAGCGATGTTCTGCCAATGACTCGAGCATCTGCTGGCTGTCGGTTGGCATGAAATGTAAACCAAAATGTGTTGTCATTGTCCACTGTATCGGTGTTGTCTTCCAGACTTGCTTTGCATTGCCTAGCCATTGGTATTCTTCATCAGAGTGCTGTTTGAAGTCTCCTCTGGTCAATGATGCCACTGTAGCAGCTGGGACTGGCAATTTCTTGATGCTGCTAGTGACTGGGTACATTAGTGTAGCAATGCGGCAAGGGGGTGACTATCTCTGACCGTGCATCCCCAGGTCTTCCAACAATGACGATGCTCCAATGCACTCCTTCACCAATGTAAGAAGGATGTTGTATCAGGGAGATAGCGGTACCATGGGAGGATTCCTTTGATGTTGTTGCATTGGGGTTGTGATCTATGTTGTCTACAGCAGCAGTTGTGAACACTTTGCCACTCATTTTCGGAGGGCAGACCACTCGTTCTCTGGGATGGCAGACACTGTAACCCATTGGTGCTGAAAGCTGGAGCACTCTATCATAAGAGAGGCTCAGGTCAAGATGTGACACTGTCGACCAATTCCTTCTTGTGGGTATAAGCATGCGGCATCATCTCCTGTGCGACACTGTGCCTGACACTGGTGGATGATTTGGTGCCACATATTTGCTTGTGTTTGATGCTGTTGAACTTCAGTATCTGGGCTGCAGGGTTATTGCTTGCCATCTGTTCCTTGATGTTGAGTCCCTCTAGGACCATACTGACTAGGGCAAGCAGCAACGGTGGCACAGATTCTTCTTGACATCCTTCAGGGAATCCTGTGAAGGGCTTGGCTTCTCTAAACATGACAGCGAACAATCTGTGCAGCACGGGCAAGATGGACTGTATCATTATCACTGTCCAGCTTACAGGCTTTGGCAAGAGCAGCACCATCATCATTTTCAAATGCAATCAGATTGTCTTTCTCCTTGGTGTATGCCTGCATGTCAGGAAACTTAGCCAGCAGTCTCTGTTTATCGTGAGAAGTGGACTCCTGTCCACCTGGACTCCTAGCTGTTCCCTTCTAGACTGATAGAGCTGGACAAGATCAGCTAATCTGAATATTAGTACCGTCTCTTTCTCTTGTTTCGATTCTTCAATGTAGTGGATGAGTTCAGCGAAGAAAACTGACGACTGTTCTTGCTCTTGGCGTGCGTCCTATGATGCTGTTGACTGGGCCTTTCTTATGTGATTGTAAAGCCCTATCAAGGAATGTGGGTGATACTGGGCTTCCAACACTATCATGTCCCTACCACTGAGACGGCCCAGGAATTCTGTATCACCAAGAAGGATTGCACACACACACCCGTCTGAACATTTGTAGTGTTGCAGCTTTGCAAAGACTGTCGGCCCCAGCTGGTTGTTCACAGAAGAAACTAGTTTCTGGGACCTTTTTCTCTGTATTTGATGAACGTGAATGTAACCTAGTGCATTTGCTTGCAGCTTGTCATCACTCTTACTTCTTTCTTGATTGCTCTCTTGTGTTCTCTCTGCAGTTTGGTATTGTTGGACTGGAGCCTGCATGTCCGATGATATTTTGCACCGTGTGCAACCATCCCAGCTTCAATGCCATGACTATCATCGAGTCTTTCCAAGTGAAATAATCGTGGAAGCTCTCCAAGTTTACTAAATTTGACCAAGTTCTCTGCGAGTGAACTGTACCCACTCCCAATGTTTTATCTCTTGGATTGGTCAAGCTTGGTCAGTGTCTAATTCTTTTCCTCCTGACATATGAGGCATAACTTCCAGTCTTTTGTGGAGAGGTGCAGTAATGTTGAGGGTGAAGTTTCCTCACCAGCAGCAGCAGCATCTCGTCTGAAGCTCTTAGACATGGTGGAACTGTCTCCTGAACCTGCAATGAAATTGAACAATGTTAACATTTCTATTGTCACCAGTAATATTAATAGTGTAATATCACTACTATATCACCATAACTACCACTTCTACCACCACAAACATTTAGGCACCAGAATTCAAGTCAATAGCTGCATTAGACCCGAAGATAATCACAAATGTAATATTTAAGTGGCAGCCCTTTTTGAAAGTCAATAAGGCAGCCAATCCTTGACAATACCAAGTAACAATTAGTACCATTGGATTCCTTGCCCCAAAAAACATACATTTTGATACCAGAGTCAATAGCTTCATTATATCCAAAGATAATAGCAAATGCAGATGCCATGTGGTGACCATTTTGAAATCCAATATGGCGGACATAAAAAGACTTTCAAGTGGCCTAATAACTGAAAATGTTCGCAATATATTAATGTACATTTGTGGCAAATTTGGTGCTTGTATCACAAAATGTACCAAAGATTTGCTATGCTGCCCCACTAGTAATGTCAGAACCATCCAGCTTCGCTGAAAGCATACTGCTATTAAAGGATTTTTCTTTCTTACCAGATATTAGGAAGTTTAAAAACTTGCAAGTCAGTCAGCATGCCTAAAAAATTACTCCTTTAGGAAAAAATACAGCTCTATCCAGATGTAAGGGAAAAAGGCTGTCAAATTAATCAAGGGTAAGGTTTATGTCCTTAAAAAGAATTGATGGAATTACTTCATATTGGTTCCACTGCACAGAAATTGTGAGGGGAATAGTTCGTTAAATGTCTCATATTAGATGTTTAAATGCCCTTCAACTGACATAACAAGGAAGAGAACTTCTTTACCTAGATCTCGAGAGATGTAAAATTACAAATTTTTTTAAATGTCTTTTTCCTAACAATACAAACCTTGAGCTATTTAATAAGGGATATACTTTCGGCTTAGCTGGAAGACTAGCCATAAGACTTTTAGCGAGGTGTAACTACATCACTGCTAGTTAGCGGGGGTTACGGGGGTAGAACAGGCTATCTTGCTCTCTCTCACACACACACACACACACACACACACACACACACACACACACACACACACACACACACACACACACACACACTTGTGTTCTATTGTCCCTTTTGCTTGCAGGCAGGACTTACCGGGGGATAGGCGATTGCCAGACTAAATACAAACCCTTTCACTCTTTATTAAGACAGACTTGCCCCTAAGGTGGGTGGAAGTCCTAACCAGCTGGCTGGCTTTTGACCTTTTGACCTGATGTTTTCCCTCTTAAGTGCCATGCACATACAAGGAGGGGAGGACCCTGATACCTCGCTAAATCTACGTTGAACAGCACTCTTTAATGGCCTGAGCAGTCTGTGCAATTGTGCAATACTAGCATTGTGACTAATCTTGGTAAGAATTCTCAGAAACATTGGAATCTTTGAACCATCCATTGACGTTACCTAATCCCACCTCGCCGTGGCGTAAGAGGATGCAACAAGTATATATAAATATCAGGTTACATAAGGGAAATTGTTTTACCTGCAGACATAGGAGGCCAGCTTGCAGAGTACAGTAGATGCTGTTCCCAAGAGAGGGGAAGATGAAAGAAATAGCCAGTCATTCTTTTCATTCATCCCAGACTTAATCCCGGGTAACCTCTGCCCTCCACCATCCTCTACTTGGCCATCAAGGAGCCTGAGGTGTTTAAACTATTTTTTGTGTAGCCACCACAGGGCCAATGGAGAACATTTCCCTGTTCCTGTGGCCATGTCTTGCAGGTAGTGGGAGGTGAAGGTCTTCTGACACTTCCACATACCTGCTTGTAGGACCTATGTTACAGAGTAGTTCTTTTTGTCTTTGTCTGAGGAGTAGGGTCAGAATTCAATGTCTGGTCTGGGCTCTTGCAAATCCATTATTATTATTATTATTAATTGCTAAGCTACAACCCCAGTTGGAAAAGCAGGATGCTGTAGCCCAGAGGCCCCCAACAGGGAAAATAGCTCAGTGAGGATAGGAAACAAGGTAAAATAAAATATTTTAAAAACAGTAACATTAAAATAATTATTTCCTATATAAACTATAATACTTTAACAAAGCAAGAGGAAGTAAAATTAGATAGAATAGAATAGTGTGCCCGAGTGTACCCTCAAGCAAGAGAACTCTAACCCAAGACAGTGGAAGACCATGGTACAGAGGCTATAGCACTACCCAAGACTAGAGAACAATGGTTTGATTTTGGAGTGCCCTTCTCCTAAAAGAGCTGCTTACCAAAGCCAAAGAGTCTCTTCTACCCTTACCAAGAGGAAAGTAGCCTCTGAACAATTACAGTGCAGTAGTTAACCCCCTTGGGTGAAGCAAAATTGTATGGTAATCTGTGTTGTCAAGTGTATGAAGACAGAGGAGAATCTGTAAAGAATAGGCCAGGCTATTCATTGTATGTGTAGGCTAAAGGAAAGAACCGTAACCAGAGAGAAGGATCCAATGTAGTACTTACTGTCTGGCCAGTCAAGGAACCCCATAACTCAATAGCGGTAGTATCTCGATGGGCGGCTGGTGCCCTTGCCAACCTACTACCATGCAGAGATAGTGTTCTTGGCAATTCTTCTTTTGACTTTCCTCATGCCGACAAAAAATGCTGCCACTTGGGGGCGAGTTTCTGCAATTCTCTTGAGGTAGCACCTCAAGCTCCTCACTGGACCAAGTAGCAGTTGATCTGGATCATTGGTTACAATACAAAGACTCCTTATCCAGAAGGGCTCAAACCTTGGATCCGTTGCTGCTGGATTTTTAGGTCTGGAGACGCTCGGGAACGAAGTCGAGTATTTCGTGTCCCCAACCCTGGAATGGGAAACGTCGATGTCGTAAGAAAGGGCGTGTGTTAATTCTTCCAGTCAAGGTCTGCCTGGTGCCACCTTGGAGCTAAGAGGGTCATTGACGTGCCTGGATGTCCTTTGTTGAGTGATATTTTTACTTGTTCAACCAGAGGGGAGGGGGAAAACGCGTCGACTTCTATGCTGCCCCTGTTGTTGGAAGGCCTTTTGCCGAGTGTTTGTGGAAAAGATACTGACGAGCAGTACATCGAAATCTTGTCTATTAGAGGTCTACTGTCGGTGTACTAGAAGATCCACAGACCACTTGGAGCCAAGTATTTGAGTCAATACTCACATTGTCCGCCAGAAAATCTCCCTTGTCTGGGTAGATCAGAGTCGCAGGGGCAATGAATAGTCCTCTTCCACCTTAGCATTTCCTCAACTAGCTGGCATAGGTGCTATGAAGAGGAACTTCCCTGAATATATGTTTGAATATAACCCCCTCCCGTGGTGTCATTGTCCATCAACATCGTGGAGTGTCCTGAAAGGAACTGTTGGGGGGCTAGAAAACTGCCCTTATTCCAGAAGATTATTGTGACAATGATGATAGGAATAGGACCAGAGTCCGGTGATCATGTGTTGCCTCATGTGAACCCCCCCCCCCCCCTCCTTTCTTGATGCTTCTTATAGGAGCATCTAATATTGGGGGGAAGCTGGAAGATCTTACCCTCCTGAGGAGGTTGGGATCTGATGCTCCCCTGTTGCTCCCAGGAGGACAGGTGTCCTTGTCAGCTAGAGTAACTTTTCAGATGGAGTAACCAATGAGATGGCAGCGAATCGAGAACAGCAGTAAGAAGGGGCTTCCGTCTTCAGTCCTTTTAATCTGCTCGTAGAAGGAAAGACTATTAGTCTGGTGACTAGAAGTATGTCTAGGAATACCAGATTTGTGTTAGCTGAAGGGATGACTTCTTGAAATCTTACTGACCACGAGTCTGTAAGAAATAGCCAGCCATCCAAGTGGCTTAACAGATGAATGCCGCTCCCGTGAATCCTGAGTGAAGAAACAGAGAAGGTGCGAACAAATCAAAAGACCGCTTGGAGCCAAGTATCCGAGTCAATACTCACATTGTCCGCCAGAAAATCTCCCATGTCTGGGTAGATCAGAGTCGCAGGGGCAATGAATAGTCCTCTTCCACCTTAGCATTTCCTCAACTAGCTGGCATAGGTGCTATGAAGAGGAACTTCCCTGAATATATGTTTGAATATAACCCCCTCCCGTGGTGTCGTTGTCCATCAACATCATGGACTGTCCTGAAAGGAACTGTTGGGGGGCTAGAAAACTGCCCTTATTCGAGAAGATTATTGTGACAATGATGATAGGAATAGGACCAGAGTCCGGTGATCATGTGTTGCCTCATGTGAACCTCCCCCCCCCCCCTCCTTTCTTGATGCTTCTTATAGGAGCATCGAATATTGGGGGGAAGCTGGAAGATCTTACCCTCCTGAGGAGGTTGGGATCTGATGCTCCCCTGTTGCTCCCAGGAGGACAGGTGTCCTTGTCAGCTAGAGTAACTTTTCAGATGGAGTAACCAATGAGATGGCAGCGAATCGAGAACAGTAGTAAGAAGGGGCTTCCGTCTTCAGTCCTTTTAATCTGCTCGTAGAAGGAAAGACTATTAGTCTGGTGACTAGAAGTATGTCTAGGAATACCAGATTTGTGTTAGCTGAAGGGATGACTTCTTGAAATCTTACTGACCACGAGTCTGTAAGAAATAGCCAGCCATCCAAGTGGCTTAACAGATGAATGCCGCTCCCGTGAATCCTGAGTGAAGAAACAGAGAAGGTGCGAACAAATCAAAAGACCGCATCTACAAATGATATTACCGGTCATATAGGGCGATTCTTAGATCCTTTTTTGAAGCCGGAGAAAGTGGAATCTACCGGTAAGTCTCCCCATTCCAGTGTATCTGAAGTCCTGTCTTCAGGTCTGACTGCACGTTTGACCGCGCTTGTCATATCGATCCTGAACAAGGTTGATCTGTGCTGTCTTGACGTAAGTCCTGAAGTGCGGTAGAGAATAGAAGGGTGTTCATGAGTAGAGAAATTGTTAGGCACGGGAAGTAATTGCCGGACTCCTACAACCTGAAAGCAAATTGACGGGTGATTGTGGGCTGACAGGCGATCACGAGCTGACGGGAAATCACGACCTGACGGGCGCTCCCAAGCTGACAGGTGATCTCGAGCTGCAGCAGGACTGGGCGAGGCGAGTGAGCTAGGCGAGACGAGTCAGTTGGGCGAGAAGAGACAGCTGGTAGTAAAGGCGAACGGACACTGGAAGCGTCAAATTCGCAGAGAGTGAGAAACATCATCTTCATGCTCCGACAAGCCACACTTTTTAGTCAACTAGCTTACAAACCCTGAATTTAAAAATTTTAGTTTATTAGGAGCAAATCCAGAACATCAGTAACTGATTAGTTTTACACAAGTCAAAACTTCCTTGTGGTATATTAGGCATAAGAACTAAACTAGAATTACTAGCCTTTTTCTGAATTTGGGACAAGAATTTATCATCTTTTCACAAAGAAGTGGAAAACTGAGGGGTATAAACAGTCTTGGAAGTAGCTGTCAAAAGACTTGGAAGAATAAGCAGCTTTAGACCTTTCCTTTAGCAGCTGTTTAGGTGATTTATCAGCAATGGGGTTATATAAGGTTTGAAAAGGAGACGCTTACGTTTGAGGTCCGCCTCATGTTTCTTTCTAACTCATTTTCATGTACAGCAGAATGAACTAAGGGAAATTAGCTGACCAGGTTTGTTACGAGTAGATGCTGTGGCTGCTGTGTATGTTTGAAGGGGACTTGTTCAGCAGTCGACTTACTAGTGCCTACATTTACCGCTTTAGTCTTGACCTGAGATGAGCTAGTAGCTGAGCTTGCACGTGAATAAAGCTCGCTTCCATACGAAACATGATGCAAGCAGGTGACTTTAGTTGAAATTTTGTTTGCCCCGTCAAAATCTAAGGGAATCATACGATATGGCACGCCACCCACAAATGTAATGAGGTGGCTTTAAATGGCTTACAGTACTTAATTGAGTAGAGGGATAATAGGATCCAGACTAGCCGTCTGCCTCACAATTTAGTTGTCTAAAAGAGCGACTTGGAATGTGGGAATATAATGGTTCAGCAGCAGAAGGGCCTAATGTAGTTGGAGAATTTAAGGTTCTTTGAGAGAATCCAGAATCTGTGTTGTGTAGTGAGCCTTCAGAACCCTGAAAGAAACATTAATACCCCTAGATTCATTTTGAGAGGTTAGGTTTGATGATTTAACAAATGTAGCTATAGATGTTAAGAGCTTTTAATACTAATCTCTCTCAAAATTTGTCTGTTTAAGGAAATTAATTAACGGTGTTGGCGTTTCATTGTTGTCGTCAGTTCTGCTATAATTAACTAGCTTAGTTTTCCCTGGAATTCCCTTTAAACTAAAGGCAAGTTTCCTTTGTGCTTTGAATTTTTAACTTGCTCGGCAACCATTGAAACATACTTTTCTGTTAGAGGGACCGTGAGGCAAACGCACTCCTCAGCGGTTATGTAAATCACAGTACTGTACTGCCATCATCACAAGACACAAAGAAAATGCAAATTATGATTGCCAAAAACAATTCCCTTGAACAATCCACTCAAGGGAAGACATTTTAAAATGGAGTAATATTTTAACAATATGTAACATGTATTTGTTAAACAGTCATGATGGAGAGACACTTACCATGTACTGATAGAATATATCATTACTTTACTAGAGCCATGTGTCTATTGAAGGGAAAGAAAATGAGATTTTTTAAATTTAAAAAAAAATTTACTGGTAAAGGTTGATTAAATTGAATTTCTAAAGAAGAATCAATAAAAACATCAGGCGAGGATAGAAATTAGTTGTATTATGACTACGTTTTCCTATAACTCTGCATGCTTTAAATACTCTAGATTGATATATTAGAAAATACAACAGAGATGTTAAAACAAAAAGGCATTTTCTTTTATTAATTCCCATTTATCTTTTATTCAGCAAACGACCAACGGAAGACGATTGCCGAGAACACAGATGGTTACTTGAAACTGACCACATGGTGAAGAAGAGAGAAAGAGCAACGTTCTTTGGCGTTAAATTACGGGTAAGTTTGTGAAAAGGAGTCTAATAAAATTCTCTCTTAGTTCTATTTTTTAAAGAGTATTTATCATTGCTAATACAAAATGTAACATCCTCTTGAATATTACAGTAACAATGTTTGTTTTATTATTTTATATAATTTTGAGGGTTTTAATTTGATTCTGAAAAAATTGAAAAATTGGAAAATATCATCTTGTGTATATTTGACTAATTCATCTACCATACTGTTTTTGGTATTTTTCTTTGATATTTGCTTTGAGTATAATTTTCTATGCCTTATTCTCTAGTTTAATTGTTATTGTTGACCATACAGGTAATCTCCCTTCTCCTGAAGGCAAAACAAGAGACTATCTCAGTTTGGATGTTTTCATAACGACGATTATCTCTCTTTTAAAGACGTCTCAAAAACTTTATGCACAATCTGAAGCAATAAATTTATACCATTTTCAATATCCTCATTTCAGGAATATGACGAATCTTATCACAAGGCCAGGGCGGCGTTAGCAACAAAATCGAAAACTCTACTGAATTTCAATGACATGACCCTCCCAGCTGAATATTCCTACGATCCCGACATGTTCTGCGTCCTCTAAGCAAATAGTTTTGGTAGACAGTTACTCTATGACCAGCGCAGCAAATAGTGCAGTCGAGTGAAGGAGAAGAGAGATAGTGTCTGTGAGGCAGCCTCTTAAAGATATAACGAGATATGAAATGTGGAGGCAAATACTGTAGCAGCCTTCTGTGATTCAGCTAGATACATTTAAAAATTAATGTGCCTCTAGTTTAAGTGAAGTCTGAAGCTGAAATATTATAACTAGACATTATCAGGGTACTGTTAATGAAGTTTTAGTGCTGCAAAATGAACGTTGCGCTGTATTAGGGAAATAAAAGTGTTGCTGTCCATATTTTGTTTTCGCAAATAACCAAGCTGGAAGGATATGCGGAATATCCCCCGTAAACTATCTGAAGAAAGTTTCCGAGTCATTGATGCCAAAGCTTATTTATCTTTTGAGTTCAAGAGATTTGATGTATGATATTACTCAGATTATTATTTCTTCCTTATCGTCTCTATCTCTTGCTTCTTTTTGGCTTGAGCCAAAGAAAACTTGATTACGTACAATCTTTCCTCTTAGGAAAATAAATGTCGGAGAAATCATGCCATAAATGTGCTGAAGTACAAGATCGTTTTGTTGGTCGGGTCTCTCTTATTTTTAATTATTATTTTCTCCTTTAGGTTGATCACTGTGGCTGTAGCAGTGAACACTGCAAATTCTTAGTATTTGGAAGAGATTTCACTGATGAGTCTTATTTTTTAATCACATGATTATTTCCCATCTATGTTGTAATATTATAAGGGTAATTGTTTATGTAAAGATACATGCATTACATATACAAAATAAGTTACATTCATGCCATAAGCACATTTGATTGCAGCACAAAGTACCATAGTTGATATGGTTTTATTGTGTTCATTTTTTTTTTCATTTTTTTATGTGAGAAATACTAATAACAATGCTAGTATATGCAATTGTTTTAGCCATTTTAACTGCAATCAGAAATGTAGTTGAAGTCATCAGACGTTTTTTTCAAAGTCTTAGTTGTTTCTAGTGAGTTTGTTTAATGCTTCATAGAAAAATAGTAATTTGACTCTCGTTACTCGTTCTTAATCCCGTGGATCAAGTTCACGTTTTTGGTGTGCGGTCAAAACCTGGTCGTGAAAACGTTTAACGTTGATCTGGTGTCATCCGTGTATATTGGCTCTGGCTGCACTTTGTATAAACGACTTAATTATTGAAAATGTACGTGAAATATTCCTAGAGGTATGTGTAAAATTTTCTCTTGATGTCTGGATCCAAATAAGAAACAACGCAAGTTGCCAATAGATTTGTTGTTCTTAAAACCGGGAAACATAGTTATGACCAATTTTTGTATTTATTTCCTCTGTTTAGAATTGGTTGTTGCTTTCTTTTTTTTTGAGGATTTTAGTTATGGTTTTATGCATGTACTGCCTCCAGTACTCTTATCACCACACCAAACTTTTTTTTTAAGAATCTAGTTTTCCACGCGAATCTTAGGTGGAGCTCGATCTCCGAATGCAGTACATGCCTAAAATGTTCTTCCTGGATGTGTTAAGTGTCATTCATTTTTCTGAGATTGTTTATCCCCTTATTTTCTTCTTAGAATATATTTCGTCAGGACTTCTCGATGAAATGGGACTAAATATTTCAGTTCCTCTGTCTGCGAGGTCTGCCAATTGTTTCATAATAGCCGGTGTACAGATTATCGATTCTATTGTCATGTGATAAAATATACAAGATGCTCTCATTATTGTTGTCTTTTAATCTTTCCTTTTAAAGAATGAAACTAATGAAAATTTACATTAAGTATGGGTTTGCAAAAGGGTCGTGAGCCTGAAGTACTGTTTAGATTTAGAATGACGTAAAATAATTATTATTCAATGCTATGATAGCCCCAATATTTTTTATAACAAAATATCTGTAATAATTTAGTGTATTTTGGAAACTTTGTATTGATTGCAACATTATTGTATTGCAGCAAACATACAATACAGGATATTGTAATTTTGTATTTATAGACGCAATTTACAGCAAACTGTGACAGTCTTGCAATTCAGGTGAGATTTGCACTTAAAGGTTTAAAGGTCGCTCATGAATGGCAGAGGCAAAGGACAGTGACATTTCCCTATCGAGCAGGACAATGCTCTAGAGACTGATCATACTGTATATACAATGGATTTTGAGTAAAGCGAAAAATCTATTTTTGGGCGAGATAGCCATGTCGTCTTGATAGAAGGTTCCTTTAGGTAGCCTTTCTAAGGGATATTTGCTACAGTGATACTCCCAGAGAAATAAACCGAAGGTTTCCAGAATTCTAACTCCTGGGGCGATTCATCTGTAATATTACTTTAAGGATGTCGCATAATATCTGGACATATTTTTTAGATACGACTCATAGCAATCTTCACCCCGAATAGATTTAACTCTTTGAGGGGGAAGTGTGGCGAATGAAAGGGGAGCCGTTATCTAGGTACCCAGTGGACCCCAACTCCGTACTACTATGGCTCATCATTCCGAACTTGCATTTAAGCGGGAATAGCCACAAATATGTTATTTTCATTAGTAAAATAAATTTTTGAATATACTTACCCGATGATCATGTAGCTGTCAACTCCGTTGCCCGACAGAATTCTACGGACGGGATACGCCAGCGATCGCTATACAGGAGGGGGGTGTACTCACCAGCGCCATCTGTGGTCAGGTACTCCAGTACTTCTTGTCAACACCACCTCAATTTTTCCTCTGTCGTGCCGCCGGCAAGACCTACATGGATACGCTGTTGATTTTGGAGTCTTTGTTCACGGTTTTGGAGAAGTATTTGCTCTGAAATTTAGCCTTCGCTGTACAGGAAGCTTTTCCCTTAGCTTAGATAGCTTTTGGAATTAAAATGGTTTATTGGTTAACGATCTTTGCTTTACTTTGGAATTCCCCCTTGACTGTTCTCTAAATCCAAGATGTCCGACCACTCTCAAGCTCCTAAATTTAGGCGATGTAGTGTTAGGACTTGTAATAGGCGTCTTCCGAAGGCCTCTGTTGATCCTCACACTGTTTGTTCCGACTGTAGGGGAAAATCCTGTCAGTTGGAAGATCGATGTGGGGAATGTGCTGGGCTTTCGGAATTCGATTTTAATGAATTCCTCAAATATACAACTAGGTTAGAGAGGGAGAGAGTTAGGAGGAGTTCTTCTCGCTCTTTGGCTTATTCCTCCCCCCATGACCCTCAACCTTTTCCTTCCCCTGTGGTGGTGACCCCCGAACCTGCTACGAGTGCTCAGCCTGATATGACTGATATGTTACGTGCCATTCAGGCTCTTGGTGATAAGGTGGAGTCTTTAGTTAGTGACCACAATCTTCTCTTGGCAGATGTCAAGGAACTTAAAGTGAAGAGTGCAGTGGGAAGTGTTAGTGCCAGTGCTGTGCCTAGTGTCAGTGTCAGTGTTGCGCATGAGGATACTTCTGTGCGTGCCAGTCGTCCTCCCAGTCCGGGACCTCTTGCAAGCTCCCAAGCCCAGGGGAGAAGCAACGTCGAAGGGCAAAAGGGTTCGGCAGGCCTTGATCGGCGCACAGTTGTATCCTCAGTGGTTGCGGGCGTATCTGATAGAGATCGTCACTTCCACTCCCAGACGATTGAGCCCTTAAATTCCTCGTCTGCGGAAGAGGTTTCCAGGAGGAAACGGTGGACCCAGGTCTCACGACCTCTCAAACGTAAGGTCCCTTCCGAGCTAGTCCAACGGCCCAGGTGTAGCCACTGGGCCAGTTCGGACTCGCCGCAGTCATCTGATGACTGCACACCTCCTAAGAGAGGTAAAGCGGTGCCTCAACAGGCCTCTGCTCCAACTTCTGTGGACCCCAAGTGGTCGAGGCTGCAGACTATGCAGTCTCAGCTTGCGGCTTTGATGCAGGAGTATCAGGCAGAGAAGGTTAACACACCTCCTCCTGCGAGCGCTCCTCCACCTCTGCGCAGTCCTCCCTGCCAGACGTATGGTCTTAAGGCTCCTCCTGCTTCCATGCGTGAGCTGCCGCATTGGGAGTTGCCAGGTTCCAGCACTATGCAGCAACCTCCTCTACCCATGAGGCAGGAGCCTCATGCTATGCGGCAACCTCCTCAACCCTTGAGGCAGGAGCCTCATGCTATGCGGCAACCTCCTCTACCCATGAGGCAGCAGCCTCATGCTATGCGGCAACCTCCTCAACCCTTGAGGCAGGAGCCTCACTCTGCGCAGCAACCTCCTCAACCCTTGAGGCAGTCGCAACCCTTGAGGCAGGAGCCTCATGCTATGAGGCAGCCTCCTCAACGCATGCATCACGAGCCTCTTACCATGCAGCAGCAGCATTCTTCGCAGCATGAGCCTCATCCCATACAGCATGAGCCGCATCCCATGCAGCATGAGCCTCATGCCTTCCAGCATTCGCTTCTGACCACGCTTGCTCCTCAGACCACCGCAGAACCTCCCTCACTCCAGCCTCCTGACTTTGTCATTGCCAGCCCTCAGTCTCTTCAGCAGAGGCATGATGATGGATCCGCAAGTGCGCATGCACCCGTTCTGCAGGATTCAGCCATTCAGCCTGCCGCTCTACCTTTACCTCTCGCTACTCAACTCTCAGGCGATGAGGTTTCTGAGGATGAAGCTGCTCACCTGGATGATCCTACATCTGATGTGGAGGGACACAAGTCGTCGCCTCCTTCCTTAGACTTTCGCAAGGTCCTGGCTCTGTTCAGAGAGTTATACCCTGAACACTTCGTATCTGCAACCCCTCGTTCTCCTCCATCCGAGTTTTCTCTAGGCATGCAGCCTACTACGTCTGCCTACACCAAGCTTGTCCTCGCCAGATCATCAAGGAGAGCTTTGAGGGTTTTAGGGGATTGGTTGCAGTCCAAGCAGCAACTGGGAAGGACCTCTTTTGTGTTTCCTCCTCCTAAGCTGGCTTCTAAGTCGGGCGTCTGGTATGCCACGGGAGAGGAACCTGGCTTGGGGGTTCCTGCCTCTGCCCAGGCCGACTTCTCAAGTTTGGTTGACTCTTCCCGCAGGTCGGCTATGAGACGCTCGAAGGTCTGCTGGACTTTTTCTGATCTGGACCACTTGCTGAAGGGAGTCTTTCGCGCCTTCGAAATTTTTAACTTCCTCGATTGGTGCCTGGGGGCCTTAAGCAGGAAGACTGCCCCTTTTGATAAAGACTCGGCCAAGCTGATCATGTCCAGTATGGACAAAGCAATTCGCGATGGTTCTGGCGAACTTGCTTCTATTTTTGTCTCAGGAGTCCTCAAGAAAAGGGAACATCTATGCTCCTACTTATCGACTGGTATCACCCCTTGCCAGAGGTCACAGTTGTTGTTTGCTCCTCTCTCCAAGTTCCTGTTTCCGGAGGAGTTAATCAAGGAGATGGCTGCGGCTCTTATCCAGAAAGATACGCATGACCTCATGGCCTCTTCAGCACGTAAGGCTAAAACCTTACCTTCCGTGCCGAGATCTTACCGCACCCCTGTGGCTGATACTCCTGCTACCAGATTCATTCCGCCCTTTCGTGGCAGAGCCCCCACTAGAGGAAGTACCCGTGAAGACAGTCACCGGGGCAAGTCCAAGAAAGGTGCCAAGTCCACCAAAAGCAAGCTTTGACTTCCTTCCTCTCCAGACAGCTGTAGGAGCCAGACTCAAGACCTTCTGGCAAGCCTGGGAGAGCAGAGGTGCAGACGCTCAGTCTGTCAAGTGGCTAAGGGAGGGTTACAGAATTCCGTTCTGCCGCAATCCCCCTCTGACCACATCTCCCATCAACCTCTCTCCCAACTACAAGGAGAAGGACAAGAGGCTAGCGTTACATCAAGAGGTGTCGCTCCTGCTACAGAAGGAGGCAGTGGTGATAGTCCGGGACCATCAATCCCCGGGCTTTTACAACCGTCTCTTCCTGGTGGCCAAGAAGACAGGAGGTTGGAGACCGGTGCTGGACGTCAGTGCGCTCAATGCTTATGTCACCAAGCAGACGTTCACAATGGAGACGACGAAGTCGGTCCTAGCAGCGGTCAGGCAGGAGGACTGGATGGTCTCGTTAGATCTGAAAGACGCCTACTTTCACGTTCCCATCCATCCAGACTCCCAACCTTTTCTGAGATTCGTCTTTGGAGAGGTTGTGTACCAGTTCCAAGCCCTGTGCTTTGGCCTGAGCACGGCACCTCTTGTGTTTACGCGACTGATGAGGAATATTGCGAAATTCCTTCACTTGGCAGACATCAGAGCCTCCCTTTATTTAGACGACTGGCTTTTAAGAGCTCCCACAAGTCGTCGCTGTCTGGAGAGTCTCAGATGGACTTTGGATTTGACCAAGGAACTGGGCCTCTTGGTCAATTTAGAGAAGTCCCAGCTCGTTCCTTCCCAAACCATCGTTTACCTGGGGATGGAGATTCAGAGTCGAGCTTTTCGGGCTTTTCCGTCGGCCCCAAGAATCAACCAAGCCCTGGAGTGCATCCTGAGCATGCTGAGGAGGAACCGATGCTCGGTGAGGCAGTGGATGAGTCTAACAGGGACTCTTTCATCGCTAGCCCTGTTCATCGAGTTAGGGAGACTCCACCTCCGCCCCCTTCAGTACCATCTGGCAGCTCACTGGAACAAGGATATGACGCTCGAGACGGTCTCTATTCCTGTTTCCAAAGAGATGAGGGCTACTCTAACGTGGTGGAAGAACAGCATTCTTCTCAAGGAGGGTCTCTCGTTAGCTGTTCAGACCCCCGACCATCATCTCTACTCGGACGCATCAGACTCGGGCTGGGGCGCGACATTGGACGGACAGGAATGCTCGGGGACATGGAACCAGGAACAGGAAACGCTTCATATCAATTGCAAGGAGTTGTTGGCAGTTCATCTGGCCTTAATGAACTTCAAGTCCCTCCAGCTAAACAAGGTGGTGGAGGTGAACTCCGACAACACCACAGCCTTGGCATACATCTCCAAGCAGGGAGGGACTCATTTGAGGAAGCTGTTCGAGATCGCAAGGGACCTCCTCATTTGGTCAAAAAGTCGAAAGCTCACGCTGGTAACGAGGTTCATTCAGGGCGATATGAATGTTACGGCAGATCGCCTCAGCCGGAAGGGTCAAGTCATCCCCACAGAGTGGACCCTTCACAAGAATGTGTGCAACAGACTTTGGGCCCTGTGGGGTCAGCCAACTATAGATCTGTTCGCTACCTCGATGACCAAGAGGCTCCCATTGTACTGTTCCCCGATTCCAGACCCAGCAGCAGTTCACGTGGATGCCTTTCTGCTGGACTGGTCCCACCTCGACCTGTATGCATTCCCACCGTTCAAGATCATCAACAGGGTTCTTCAGAAGTTCGTCTCTCACAAAGAGACACGGCTGACGTTGGTTGCTCCCCTTTGGCCTGCAAGAGAATGGTTTACAGAGGTACTGCAATGGCTGGTCGACGTTCCCAGGACTCTCCCTCTAAGAGTGGACCTTCTGCGTCAACCTCACGTAAAGAAGGTACACCCAAGCCTCCAAGCTCTTCGTCTGACTGCCTTCAGACTATCGAAAGACTCTCAAGAGCTAGAGGCTTTTCGAAGGAGGCAGCCAGAGCGATTGCCAGAGCAAGGAGGATATCCACTCGCAGAGTCTATCAATCTAAGTGGGAAGTCTTCCGAAGCTGGTGCAGAGCCAATGCAGTTTCCTCTACCAGTACCACTGTAACCCAAGTTGCTGACTTCCTGTTACATCTAAGGAATGTTAGATCTCTATCAGCTCCTACGATCAAGGGGTACAGAAGTATGTTGGCAGCGGTTTTCCGCCACAGAGGCTTGGATCTTTCCACCAACAAAGATCTGCAGGACATCCTTAGGTCTTTTGAGACCTCTAAAGAACGTCGGTTGTCCACTCCAGGCTGGAATCTAGACGTAGTCCTAAGGTTCCTTATGTCATCAAGATTTGAACCTCTCCAGTCAGCCTCTTTCAAGGACCTCACTCTAAAAACTCTTTTCCTCGTTTGTCTTGCAACAGCCAAAAGAGTAAGTGAGATTCACGCCTTCAGCAGGAACATAGGTTTCACATCTGAAACGGCTACATGTTCCTTACAGCTCGGTTTTTTGGCCAAAAACGAGCTTCCTTCACGTCCTTGGCCTAAATCGTTCGAAATACCTAGCCTTTCCAACATGGTAGGTAACGAACGGGAGAGAGTTCTTTGCCCTGTCAGAGCTCTTAAGTACTATCTTATAAGGTCAAAACCCTTGCGAGGACAATCGGAAGCCTTATGGTGTGCTATTAAGAAACCTTCACTACCTATGTCTAAGTACGCAGTTTCTTACTACATAAGGCTTCTGATTAGAGAAGCTCATTCTCATATGAAGGAAGAAGACCTTGCTTTGCTGAAGGTAAGGACACATGAAGTGAGAGCTGTGGCTACTTCAGTGGCCTTCAAACAGGACCGTTCTCTGCAGAGTGTTATGGATGCAACCTATTGGAGGAGCAAGTCAGTGTTTGCATCATTCTATCTCAAAGATGTCCAGTCTCTTTACGAGAACTGCTACACCCTGGGACCATTCGTAGCAGCGAGTGCAGTAGTAGGTGAGGGCTCAGCCACTACATTCCCATAATCCCATAACCTTTTTAACCTTTCTCTTGAATACTTTTATTGTTGTTTTTGGGTTGTACGGTCGGCTAAGAAGCCGTCCGCATCCTAGTTGATTTGGCGGGTGGTCAATTCTTTCTTGAGAAGCGCCTAGGTTAGAGGTTGTGATGAGGTCCTTTAGTATGGGTTGCAGCCCTTTATACTTCAGCACCTAAGAGTCGTTCAGCCTCCTAAGAGGACCGCTGCGCTCAGTAAGGAAGACGTACTTATTAAAGGCAGAGTAATGGTTCAAGTCGACTTCCTTACCAGGTACTTATCGATTTTATTTGTTATTTTGAATAACTAATAAAAATGAAATACGGGATACTTAGCTTCTTGATTAACATGTATACTGGTTTTCACCCACCTCCCTGGGTGTGAATCAGCTACATGATCATCGGGTAAGATTAATATTGAAAAATGTTATTTTCATTAGTAAAATAAATTTTTGAATATACAGTACTTACCCGATGATCATGATTTAATTGACCCACCCTTCCTCCCCATAGAGAACCAGTGGACCGAGGAAAAAATTGAGGTGGTGTTGACAAGAAGTACTGGAGTACCTGACCACAGATGGCGCTGGTGAGTACACCCCCCTCCTGTATAGCGATCGCTGGCGTATCCCGTCCGTAGAATTCTGTCGGGCAACGGAGTTGACAGCTACATGATCATCGGGTAAGATTAATATTGAAAAAGAGTAGTTTCGGGTGGGGTCATCAAGAAAGAAGGGTGGGTCCATCAGGACGACATGGCTATCTCACCCAAATATATATTTTTCGCTTTGCTCAAAATCCGTTTTTTTGGGCTCGGCCATGTCGTCCTGATGGAAGCATACCAGAGAATTAACTTGAAAGTACTATATCTGTGGGTTTGTACAAGTGCCTTCTACCTTGAATGTGGTCCTTATCTGGTTTCTTAGACCTGTATATGACATTACCGTTCTGTCATTTCCACTAAGCTTGGAACTGGCTTAGAGCTTCCTGCCCCCTGCAGGGAAAGTGTTGACATCGACAATAATTCAAGGATTGATTTTCCATAGGGACGGAAGTTAATACTTAGAGATTACCCTTCTCATACCTTGGAAATCTGTACTCTGATTTTAAGTTGGGCCCTTCTAAGGTTTAATTAAAACTCTAGTACGCTTTATTAGTCTGTAACTGAGGTAGCAGCAAAAAGACGCAAATACGTTTAGTATTTCTACCTTGCAACTAGATTATCAAATGTAGCTACAATAGGGTATGAATCTGATCCAGCATTGGAAACACATCAGGGTCCATATTTTCTCTTGTCGAAAAAATATGTAATTTCATCGAAATGATACCACTCAATGGAGATGTGAAACCAAATCTGACTGATTTGTACAGATTTTGGGAATACATGAACACCGTGACACACCGTTCACTCGGCATTAGTGTTATCGGTCAGATATGCACCTACATGGAACAAGTGTGTTAATCATCGTTGTGATTTGCACTCTAGGGTAAATGTACCCTTGCACCCGATGCACTGGAAAGTCCCAAATCAGTTCACTGTTCATCACAGCGCTAGACGACAGGTTTTATAACACTACCCGTCGCCACCACAACACGTTTTATTTCATGTACTTGCTTCGTATAGTGTCTGTAAAAGATTCTGGATGATCTCCACCCAGTGTATGAGCAGATGGAGTCTTCCAAAGCTCCTGTGTTGGAAGAAGTTCAACGAAGAAGCAACTTTCCTTGGATTGTGACCTGCGGGTGAGCTGTAAGGATCCGCTCTGCGAATAAGTAGATGAGCTTTTCTCTCAGTTGTCTTAGGGATAGATTTTGATCCTGAGGTTCTGCCTCGGAAGAGCTGTCCTTCCCTGAAGTCTGAAGTTCTACGAAGATAGACCTTAAGACACTCTACTGGACATAGAGAGACATTTTCCTTCAGTGGGCAGATTCTCCAAGGACCCTTGGTGGGCAGCTCTTTCTTGGCAAGAAAGGTAGGATCAGGAAAAAGGTTCAGTTCTCTTGTGTCTAGGAACTGAATATGGCCTACATTCCTGATAAGGCCACTATTTCACTGACTTTAGCCCCTGAGGCTATTGCAAACAGAAAAATGACTTTCTGTGTTAGATCCTTTAGAGTACAATCCTCATTGTTTAGGTTCGAAGCATAGTGCAAGACTTTAACCAACGACCATGTGATGGGCTTTGGAGGGGTTGCCAGTTTAAGTCTAGCACATGCTTTTGGTACCTTATTGGAGATTTCGCTTGTGAGGTCCACCTCAAAGGCGTATAGAAGAGGTCTAGTCAGGGCCGACTTGCACGCAGTTATCGTAGTTGAATCCAGGCCTTGTTCAAGTAGGTAGATGAAGAAAGTGAGACAAATCTGTTGAAATTTCTGTGGGTCTCCTTGTTTTCACAAAGGATACCCATTTCTTCCAAGATGATTAATATTGTCTCCTGGTTGAACTTGACTTGTACTCTTCACTGAAGTCGACCTTGTCCTTCGAGATCCCAAACTTTTTGTTCGCTGCTAGGGCGAGAAAATTACGAGATGTAAGTTGTTGGTTCTCGAGGATGAAGTGTAAACAGTCAACTTCTTAACTAGTTGAGATAAAACTGGGTTCAGCAGAGGAAACTGCTTCAGTTTCAATTCTAAAACTAGAGGGAACCAATTGCTTTTGGGCCATTTGGGGGCCACTACTGCAGCTGTTCCTCTGAAGGATCTCAGCTTGTCGAGGACTTTTAGCAGGAGATTGGTTGGTGGAAACGTAAATCCGATTCCATCTGTTCCAGTCGAGAGACATGGCATCTATCGCTTCTGCTTGAGGGTCCATGTAAGGGACTATGTAACGAGGTAGTTTCTTGTCGCTCGTCGCGAAGAGGTCGATCTGCAGTTCCGGGACTTTTTCAGCGATGAAGGAGAATGAGTGTGTCTAGGGACCATTCTGTCTCTTATCAGCTTTTGCCTGGATAAAGCGTCCGCTGTCACATTGCGGAACCATTGAAGGTGAACTGGTGATAAGTGCCATCTTCTGTTCCTTGCCAGGTGGAAGATGGCTAACATCACATGATTGATGTGAGATGATCTCGAGCCTTGTCGATTTAGACATTTTACTATCACTTCATTGTCCAGGACCAATCTTATGTGGATTGCTCTGCGAGGGGATAGTTTCTTCAATGTTAGGAAGACTGCCATGGCCTCCAGTGTTGATGTGAAAGGTTTTGAACTGGTGCGACCAATTCCCTTGCACTTTTCTCTCGTGAGAATGGCCTCCCCATCCTTCCAGGGAGGTGTCCATGTGTATCACCACTGATGGTTGTGGTGGTTGTAGGGAAATTGTCCGAGCTAGGCTCTTGGATGTCAACCACAGCCTTAGTAGTGTGCGCAATCGGGTCGGGGTCAACCTTAGATGATCTCTTCGAGCGTTTGATGTGTATCTTCTCCAGACTCCTGACACATCCTTTAGTTGTTCTTTTAGCACTGGATGTCACTGCTGCAAACTGGAGACTGCCCAATACTCTTTCCTGTTTGCGTCTTGAAATCCTCTTGTATCGGATTAGTCTCATGACAGCTCCCGCTATCTCTTTCCTCTTCTTGAATGAAATGGAGAGATGGTGTGACTAAGTTTCATTGGATTCCTAAGCATTGGAACATTTGAGCTGGAGAAAGGCGAGACTTCTTGCGATTGATCTTAAAGCCAAGGTGCTCCATGAACTGGATCACCTTTCCGGCCATTTGCAGACAAGTCTTGGATACTGCCCACACCAGCCAATCGTCTAGATATGCTACTACTTGAACTCCTTCAGAGCGTAGCTGCTGGACAATTGTGTCTGCTAGCTTCGTGAATACCCTTGGGGCTATATTTAGCCCAAAGGGCATCGCTCTGGAGACAAATTTTGTCTCCTGTAGCTTGAATCCTAGGTAGGAGGAGAGGGGGTGACTGACTGGAAGGTACCAGTAAGCATCTGCCAGGTCTATTGAGACTGTGTACGCAACTTTGGGTAGAAGGGTCCTTATGAGTTACAAGGTAAGCATTCGGAACGTGTTGTTCTCGATGAACTTGTTGAGTGGAGACAAGTCTAGAATGACTCTGAGTTTGTCCAAGTCTTTCTTGGGAACACAAAACAGCCTTCCCTGGAATTTGATGGACTTCACTTTCTGTATTATCTTCTGCTTCAAGAATTCTGAGGTATATTCTTCCAACAAGGGGGTGGAGTGTTGAGAGAATTTCGGAAAAGGGGAGTGGAACTTTGTTCCATCTCCACCAGAGTCCATTTGTGATTAGGCTGTGGGCGCAGGGATCTTAGGTCCAACTATCCCGAAAGTAAAACAGTCTGCCTCCTACCTGGAGCCCCTCGTTGCTTAGGGGTTCCTGAGGACTTGTTTCCGTGACCGCGACCTCCTCTGCCCCTTGGAGGGGTTTCCAGAGAACCTCTTTTTGGGCCTCTAACTTTGTAGGGCCGAAAGGTAGTCGAGCGCCTCTCAAAGCAGGGGTTAAAAACAGGTGAATGGGCTACCAGCTGTTGAGGGACTATCTGTTAGGTGGTTTGTGGCTGGGCTACCATTTGAGGCACCGTAGCCATGGTCACGGCTGGAAGTTGTGCAGGTCTACGTGGTCTTCTTGCCTTTTTGTTCTTAGACTGTGGACCTCCGTCTGATGAAGATTTCCTCTTTGAAGACATGCCCCACTTTTGGAGAAGGTTCCTATTCTCCGTTGTGGCTTTGGCAATGACTTCTTGGACCACTTACTGTGGGAAAAGGTCTTTGCCCTAGATACATGATGAAATCAGTTTTCTGGGTTCGTGTTTCACTGTCACTGCGCCGAACACATGCCCTCTACAGGCTCTACAGGTCCTTCTCGACCTAAAAAAAGCATACAAGTCCTTCCAAAGAGTACCCATGTGAGACTTGGCTAGGATCATATACACGTCTGGGGCATTATTTAGGCCTGCACACATTTCCAAGCAGTTCTGATGAGACAGGGAGGCGGCAAGTCTTTCTTTCGTCTCCTGTTCCCTTCTCAAAAGATAGTCTGGCAACTTTGGAAGGTTCTCATTAAACTGCTGGCCTGCTATATCCGGATCCAACTTCGAGACAGAGGAGGTTAGATGTACCTCTTTCCACTTCTCCTCACAGGTGGGCATAGCTAGAGATAATGTTTTGCATTCCTCAGAATTGGGCAGGGTTTGCCTTCTTCGACTGCTTTCGTGACACAGTCGAGGGCTTTCACCGAAAAGGGGAAAGCTCTGGAGGAAGGAGCAATGAAGGTTGGGTGCTTCTTGCTCAATGCTGAGACTTTAGAGTTGGTATATCCGGCTCCTTTCAGGGTCTTGGTAAGGATGGCTTGTGCCTTGTCATGTTCGAAGACAATGACTCCCTTCGGTACCGTCTCCTCGCGGGATGCAGGATCATCTCGCAGTCTCACGTACCAATTTGGGTAAGCTGAAAAGCTGGGCCAGAATTGAAGATCTTCAAGGGGTTTGGCCCCCAACTTCTCGGAGATGTAAAGCTTCCCATTCATCATGGGCATGTGCTCCGTATACCTCCAGGGGTTGGTTTTGGAGCAGTGAGGGAGGTCAGATACTTTAAGGGGCTTAGCAGAGCCCCTGGAAGTGCCAGGGTGTTTCCCTTCTTGTACCTCTCTCTTCGTCTCTTTGAGATCTTGCTTTATCTCTTCTTGTTCCTTCTGGAACACTGCCAACATTTGCTGAATCAACTCTAGGAGCGCCTCGCTCTTGTCGACCTGTGTAGTCGGTTGGGAAGTTGGGCCTGAAGAGGTTGACGGCATAGGTTGATATGCCGTCAAAGTGAACTGGGGGTCCTCAGTCACCGTCGAAACGGATTCTTCTTCCTCAGTGGGTGGTTGAACCACTTCTTCTTCAGGGCCTTCTTGCAGTAGGTCCTGTTCCGTGTCGGTGGACCCCTCCGACATCCGTTCTTGGTGGATGTCCGCGTCCATTTTCATTTGGATGAAGGGAGGCTGGACCTGTACCTGGGGCACAACCACACTGGATTGAACCTTAGGGAACAGAAGGCACCTTAGAGATTCATTAGGTAGGTAAGGTCCCGGAGAGTTCTGGAACCCTCTTACCCACCTTCGAAGGGTTTCCCTTGCTGTATCCCTTGACTCCGTGGTATCAGGGATATCGTCTCCAAAGCCGTTGGTCTGCAAGGTCGAGCAGTTGGAGCAACCCTTCGAGTCCCAGTACCTCAGGGATCCAGATACGATGCAGCAGAGGGGATGAGACCTGCACATCGTATGCCCATAAAAGTCCTTACTCTTGTGGTTGCAGAACACAACTGCACACGTCACCATTGGCTCCTCCTGTAAAGGAAAAAGGGTGAAATGAGTACAGTATACAGTTGTTTATATGGTTGATGTAAATGCATACTCTTAATAGTAATAACTACTATTATATTTAATAGCTTAGAATAGTAAGCTAGAAAGGAAATAGGAAAGACACATATCTGTGTTTCCTCTCCCAGGTAATCGCTGAGACTTCCGTCAATATTAATATTTAAATTCCTTATAAGGGAAAATACAGGGTGGAACGACTCCCGTACGTAGAGCCAAGTTAGTGAATATTTATACTATATTCTCCACCTGTAGAATATTAATACTGAAAGGTGTTTCATAAGTGTCCTGATAATCAAAGGATTCATCAGGGTGTTGAGGGAATACTTCAACCTCAACATGTTATGCGGTCCCAAGAATAGACTGTGATAGGATACACAGAGTATGGTAGAAATACTTGTACTACTGTATTGTTGTATACTATAGTTTTACCAACTACTGCATTGTTGTATACTGTAGTTTTACCTACTACTGCATTGTTGCATACTGTAGTTTTACCTACTACTGTATTGTTGTATACTGTAGTTTTACCAGCTACTGTATTGTTGTATACTGTAGTTTTACCAGCTACTGTATTGTTGTATAATGTAGTTTTACTAACTACTGTATTGTTGTATACTGTAGTTTTACTAACTACTGTATTGTTGTATACTGTAGTTTTACCGGTATATTACCGGGGTTCGGCTAGTGCCTGGCAGCACTAACTGATATAGAGAGAGAAAAAGAATGGAAAGGAGGATTTCCTATTATTATGGTTTAACACAATAACTGGAAGTGTAGGAGGGCTACTGCCGCCTACTGTCTCCTTGCCAGAATGAGAGTTCTAATGAAAGGGAAGGAATGCATCTGATTCTAGCTTCCATCCAGCCACAGCTTTTGCCGCTGGCTGTACTGCCGGTTACAGGGTTTGTGGATGGCAGGCCAAGAGAGGACTGAAGAATTCTCAACACTATAATGGGTTTCCCACCGGCAGCCGTCAGGGCCGGCTCAGTCTTTCCCCCCGGGGCTTTCACCTCCGGTGAAGGAAGGACATGAGAAGGAAGTGGCCGAAGCGGCACCCTAACCGCCGCTGGTAGGGCCCCGGCCTGCAATGTAGTCAACCGGGCAAGCCAGGATTACTGTCAGAATACCAGCGAAAGAATGTTGTGACGGCTAGGCCGACACTAAAGGACAAAGGGGTAAGGGAAAAGGGTCCTATAGTTTACAGGGGAGAAAGGCGGCAGCAGGTAAGCTACCTACTTTCGGCTGTAAACTAAGGAAGCATGGCTTCCTGTGCCGACGACGTCGCGGGCGGCAGAGGAACAAATGTTCCTCTGTCGGCGACATTGTCGGCTGTAAGACGTGTCTTATAGTTTACACGGGAGAAAGGCGGCGGCAGGTATGCTGCCTACTTTCGGCTGTAAAAAAAAAGGAAATATGGCTTTCTGTGCCGATGACGTCGTGGGCGGCAGAGGAACAAAGATTCCCCTGTCGGCTGCAAGACAGTACACCCCGAGTTACCGTCTTACTTCAAAGCCGGGATACTCGGCGGCAGAGAAGACAGACGGTGTAAGACTATCTAAGTCAAGCCGGCGTTTATTACTCGGCGGCGATGACGAAAGATAAGGTTTGCCGCTTGTAATGGTGGCGGCTCAGGGAGGGAGAAAGGGTTTAGACTTTTCTCTAAAAGAGATAAGTATCAAACCATATCTATAAATTCTAGGGGATATATATCCCCATCCAAATTAATAGGGAACGATACGATGAGGTTAAACAACGGGAATTACTTTACTAATGTATACATAACGAGTTAGGCTAACCTAACTCCGGTGGGGACCGCTGTCAAGGTTGGTACCACCAGGGTCCCCGGCGTATATGAAAAGTAAAGTTACATATCGGAAGAGGAATGATTAAATAGTATGCAATATATTCACTAGTATGATTTGCCTAACTAGCCAGAAATTTTTTTTTTGTAGCTAAATACTGCGAGAGTCGCATTAGTGACTAAATAAAATGTATTTATCACGAGCGACAGCGGTCTCAAAAAGGCTGCCTCCAGTGTCGGCTATGCTCAACCAAACACACTAAAATTATACGAATTTAACTGTGAGAAGGGAGCCTTAAAATTATACACAGGAAAGATTAGATACTTAACTTTCCAGAGGATGAAGATGCTGAAGATTGCATGATAAAATTCCGTAATCCGTAACAGACACAGGGAATAGCGTGGAAGCGCACTTAGCTTAAATGCTACAGATTAAAGTAATGGTGAGCCGTAGTAGTATGGAGAGGGGATCCACTGGGTACCTAGATAATGGCTCCCCTTTTGTTAGCCACTCTTTTCCCTCAAAGAGTTAAATCTATTCGGGGTGAAGATTGCTGTGTCGTATCTAAAAAATACATCCCCTGATATTATACGACATCCTTAAAGTTATACTGTATTATGGATGAATCACGCCAGGAGTTAGAATTCTGGAAACCTTCGGTTTATTTCTCTGGGAGCATCACTGTAGCAAATATCCCTTAGAAAGGCTACCTAAAGGAACCTTCCATTAGGACGACATGGCCGAGTCCAAAAATATGTTTAGCATCCAAGCCCCTCACCATCCATACTACAACTAAGGAGGGCCAGGCAATGGCTGCTGATGACTCGGCAGATAGACCTATAGGCTCCTCCAAACCCCCGTTCCTAAGCTCACAAGGATGGTGAGGTTGCAGCGACCAAAGAAGCTAACGAGTTTGAGCGGGACTCGAACCCCAGTCTGGCGTTCATCAGTCAGGTACGTTGCCTCATAGTGAAAGTGCTGATTTGCAGTCAAATTTTAGAATATTGAAATTTTTAATTAATAATTGTGATTTACAGTTAAAAATAATCTATAATACTCTTTATTTATTAAAAGGGATTTTTTCATGAAAAAAATACCCTCTTGAAATTTGGTAAGATTGTGCTAAATGTAATGTTAAGGACAAAAAAGCCTGCAAAATTTGCATATACAGTAGTATAATTTGCTTGCAATACAGTGATATTGCAAGCAAAAACCTAATGATATTTTTTCCTCTAAAATTAGGAAAAAAATTGTATTTTGGGCTGCTCATTGCCATTCAATGTGACGAATTGCAATGCTTTACTGTACATTAAATTTTTATTGCAATATAGCAACATTACAAACCCAAAACTAAAACAACTGCCAAAGCCCATGGCATACCCCTTACCATTTTTTTAAAAATATCATTTCTCTTGAATTTTGGTTAAACCATGCCTAATGCACTGCTAAAGGTTAAACATGTGAAATTGCCATATATGCCCAGGGCTTTGGTAACTCTCACTATTTTTTTTTGTTTTTAATGTTACTAGATTGAAAGAAAATAGCAATGTATTGCAATTCCACACATATGTTGGTGATTAGCAGCACAAATACTGTATATTCCTCTGATTTTTTTTGTATGCCGGAATACAGTACAGTATAGCAAATTTTAAGTACAGTAATTTGTATTTATTCCTACATGGATACAAACTTCTGAGTCATTTAGTGGAGTTACTAATAGTTTTGTTTATTACGCCCAGACAAAAAAATAAGTAGATTGCGTTATGAGACAAATAATAGGTAGATTGCGTCTTACTATACTACTGTACTATCATACACATTGCTTTTCACCCTTATTTTGGCTTGTATCTTTGTGTTAGGACATTATTTGTCACTTGCGTGTGAATTACACGTATTTATGATATAGAGTGCCTTTCAACTAAGCTGACCTCGATGCATTTCTGTCTGCGCCTTAATGATCGCCCTTGTAGAACCTTTATGCGTAGGATAGATTTGGATTCTCACTGGGTATGTCCAGCGTGTAGAGGAAAGAGATGTTCGTTAGAATCTCCATGCGAGCATTGTAGGGAGCGATCATCCTGCTGATGGGATAGATATTGTTCTCGCAGGAAGAAGCGAGCCAAGAGAGATCGTTCGCCTCCTCCCTCGGTGAGTGGGGAGAAGTAACATGTTGAACATTCTCCCCCATACTAGTCTGCGTGTCAGGATCCCTCTGAAGGGTCTGTCATGGAGGAAGATGGCCCTAATTTCATAAACATACCTCTCAGTGTCAGTAATGTGCATTACAAGATTGAACCTGTTCTTATTGCGGATCCCCTGGCTACGGCAGCTGCGCTTCCTCAGCCAGATCCGCATAATGCTTTATTCCAGACTATGCTGCCTGGTCTAGATCTTCCTCAACCCCCTCCCCCCCCCCCCAATGCACTGAGTGGTTATACCTCTCTGATTATGCAGACAAGATGTTCCCATCAGAAGTGTGTGCGATAAGAACAGTAGCAGCATCTCCTCATTCCTATAAGGACCTTAAAGTTAAGTCTGTCATTTTCCCCACATACCAAGGCGGCCATATTTGAAGATCCTGATTACCTGTCTCCAATTCGTCCTACTGAGATGGGCTTGCCTTGTACGCCAAGGGGTCCTCAGCAAAAAACTCCTTTAAAGAGCGCCCGGGATGAGTCAAGAGATTTGTCATCTCTGTACTGTGAGGGTGGTTGGACTGCTTTAGCTGTGTCCCCCACCCCTGCAGGTCTTTCCTCCCAAGCTTCCTAAAGCTGGTAAGTCAAGTGTAAATCTTAACGTTTTGACGGATCTAAACATGATTTGTCACTGCACGCCACAGTCGCTGTGAGAGAGGTTACCCCTCCGCAGCCTAGGCAGGCCAACATGTCCTAGCAAGTTGCAACTCCCAAGCGTCGTGATGTCACTGAATGCGCCTCCATCTTGACATGAGAGCGTATTCTTCTGCGTCATGATGATGGTAAGTAAATGGCTTTTCGTCCATCAAATAGTAGAGGACATAATAAACCATACAGAGTATCAATAGAGTTTTATAAACTCTCGAGCAGGGACCAGAGAGATAGAAGCTCTCCCTACGCAGTTAAGAATCCTGTGTCTCATGCTTAATTGTTCAGATATACCCTGGACTACCAGGATAGGCATTCCTCGGAAAGCTATTCCTTTTCAGGAATTCCTTTCAGGTACAGAAAGCGGATTTGGGGTGCAGAAAATTCCCCCGTTTCCAAGAATCATCCCTACATCAGATGTAGAAGAACAATCTGTCAGACGACACAGATGTGGTCCTCGCCGTAGATAATCAAAAGTACATAGTACCGAGTACTCTCTTGCCTCGTAAAATGAGTTCCGAGAGAGAATTTAAATACTCTATCTCTTGATCTAGACATAGAAATGACCGCTTTTACGATAGGATTAATCTAGACTCCTTCCAATCCTTTTCCACCTCCTCTTCCCGCTGTCACTCAAGGAAAAGGAAGGATGTTGGAGGAAAGATAAATAGCTCTATCAAATCAGAAAATCATCAGCATGACATTATCACGATCGATGATTCTCCTGAGAATAATGGGGCGTGCAATATGTACAATTTCTGCTGATGTACCCCTACTTGAGGCCACAGCACTGAGTTCGGAGGCCACTCATTTTATTAAGATCATGAGTTTAATCACCCACTTAGGAGGTCTGGATGAGCCTCCTTTAGCACAGACTGCTAATAGACTATGTGGCAATGATATCTTCCCGCTGTCTCAGAATCCCAGACTTAGGCTTGATATGACCCTTTTAAAACAAACGAAAGACACTTTTGTTTTTGAACTCTCAGGTCTGCTGCAGAAAACTTTAAAATCAAGTAGGTCTTCGAAACCTCCGCCATTACCTCTGCCATGCCACAGACGTTTTTACGTTAACTCTGGCGCTTTTCAGAGCCCTCTACCTATTGACCCAGATGTGGCCAACTTGGTACCTTCAGTTTCACCCGAAAGACTTCAGAATTTAAAAGCCACGATCTCAGGTACGGGACTGGCAAATATGGAAGTAGCTGCCATGGCAGCCATTCAGAACTGTTTGGGGGTAGACCACTAGTCTGAGGCACTCTCTTGATTTGCCATTTCAAGGAATCTCAGGAAGAAGACCATATGGAACCAGTTCAAGGAACTCTCCAGACATGTTGCCAAGGCCATAGAGTTTCTCCTCCACCAGAATGTTTTCCTACAGGAAAATTGTGTTCTAAAGAGGTGTGACGCTGTCTTAGGAAGATGCGCTAGACAGCGGTTCCCTAGAGATACCATAGTCTTAAGGAACTCTGACCTCATCTACTCTCCTCTCTTCCCGTCCTCAGGCGTGATAAGAGCAATTAAGAAGTAAGAAAGATTGGGGTAGAGCCCAGTAGTCAAGAGAGCAGTGGCCCCGAGGTTGGCCATTCCTTAGAAGCAGACTAAGAACTCATCCTTTAGGCAATACCCCAACACAGATGGCTCCTCCCTCCCACGGGGGGGGGGGGGGAGACAACCTGGGAGGCAGAATCCTAGGCCTAACTTTCATCGGAGAGGTCATCCCTACAGTCGACGAGGACGTGCTGGCAGAAGTTCACGCTTGGGAGGGCTTGTCCCCCTTCTTACAACCAGTGGGGGGGGGGGATGCCTGTAAAGCAACTGGCAAAGTTGGCAGGACTTGGGGGCCAAACCTTGGACAGTAGAAGTCCTCTGTTCAGTGTATCGGATCCCCTTCACAGACTGTCCACCCCCTCTGACCAGGAGTCTGATCCTACCATACTATATGAAAGGATCATTAAAAGATCTACTCCTGGTAGAGAAAGTTGCCAAGCTCATAAGCAAGGATGAGGTAAAGGAAGTTTTAGAAGACTCTGGGCTTCCTCAGCAATCTATTTCTGGTAGAGAAGCTGATGAGAGGTTGGAGACCTGTCATAGACCTCTCACTATTGAACCTCTCCATTACCCAGACAAGGTTCAAGATGGAGACTCCATCCTCCGTTCTCCAGGCCATCAGAAATAATGACCACTTTCTGACCATATACCCGAATGAAGCTTACATTCAGGTACCCATTTATCCATTTTGAGACAAACTGTTCCAATTTAAGGTACTTTGCTTTGGCCTATATACAGGCCCTCAAGTCTTCATCAAAGTCTATTTCTTTGTCTCAGCCTGGGCTTATGCCATGGGTATCAGGGTGTTGAGATACTTAGCCAACTGACTTCTCTTGGAGGAATCCCGAGCTCTCTTGCTGAAGTACAGAGACATGTTGCTGGATCTGGGCAAGGAGTTAGGGATTCAGCTGAACCTCCAGAACTCCAGCCTAGTCCCCAACCAATCTATCAGTTATCTAGGCAGGGACACAGATTCGGTGCAAGCCAAGACCTTCCCTGCGGCAGACAGAGTAGTGAGGTTCAGGATTTTGGCAGCAACTTAACTGAAAGGGGACCTCCTGCCAGCCTGTAAGTGGCACAAGTTACTAGGTCACCTCACCTCACTAGAAAAACTCGTCCTCTCCAGAAGAGCCAGTGGTCTCAAGCTTCAGATCACCCTGCAATCCTGCTACGAGTACCTTAGGAGGTGATATCGGACCTCCTGTGGTGGCTGAAGTAGGAGAACCTGTTAACAGGAATGCCCCTTCAGGATCCTGCCCCACAGTTCTTGTTCTTCACAGATGTGTCTAGCTAGGGATATGGCACCCATGTGGAAAAGGAACAGATCTCGGACCTATGGTCAGAAGACAAGAGCTTTCATATAAAACTCCCTGGAAATGAAAGTGGCACAACTATCATTACTCCACTTTGCAAAGATTCTGACAAGTCACTCTGTGATCTTGATGAGCAACAACTACCCGGTAGTGGCCCATATCTCCAAATAAGGAGGCGTAGCCTCTCCTGCTATGTAATCTGGCGGTAGAGATCCTCAAAGGCACATAGTCCCAGCCGATCTCTCTTGGCGAGAGACTATCCCCAAAAAGAGACCTGTCATTGCAGACCAGCTGAGCCATCAAGGGATGACAGTTGGTTCAGAATGGTCTTTGCTTCCTCTATTGACAAAGAGACTTGTGATTTAGTGGGGTTCCCAGTCACCAGACATGTTCGCCACCCACCTGAATCACAAACTCCTGGTGCATTGTTCTCCAGAACCACCCATGGGAGGGTCTAGACTTTTACACCTTCCCACCGTTCTGTTTGATTCATCAGACACTGAACAGAATCATAACATTCAAGGGAGTCAGAGTAATGCTAGTAACCACAAGGTGGCCAGCATCGGAGTGATATTTCGATCTGCTAGAACTTTTCCCGGAAATAACAAGAGAACTTCCAAAATGGACAAACCTGCTATGCCAACCTCATATAATTAGATTCCACGACGAAGTACGTACATTGCCTGTTCCTTCACGGTTGGAGACAATCCAGCATTTCTTCCGAAAGAAAGGCTTTTCAAGATCAGCTGCGAAGCAGCTTTCCAGATACCTCCGAAAGTCTTCCGCAGCAGTTTACCAGGGAAAGGGGAAAATCATCTGTTATTGGTGTCGTAGGGGGAGTATTGCTTCACCCAAAGCCACTATTCCCCTGATCGCAGACTTTTTAGTGTTCCTAAGAAACAAGAAGGCCTTTTCTCTCACTGCAGTGAAAGGCTACTGTTTGGCCTTCAGCCAAGTTTTCAAACAAAGGTCTAGACCTCTCAGATTCCTGGGAACTCAGCATTAATAAAAAGTTACAAGCAGGCTTGTCCTCCTCTAGAACTAAAACCACCCTCATGGGATGTGATTAAGGTCTGACATGATTTAAAGAAAGCCCTGTATGAACCCATGCATAAAGCCTTAGACAGAGACCTCATCCTGAAGACAGTCTTCCTCCTTGCCTTAGCTTCAGCCAAGAGAATGAGTGAACTGCATGGTATATCTCGCCATGTGTCACATTCCAGAGGGCGGAGAGAACTATCTTTGTCTTTTGCTCCTGAATTTGTGGCCAAAACCCAAAATCCAGTTGATAATGACATCAGACTTGACTTTTACGATCTTGTCTCTCAAGAGAGGTTACTGATGACCCAGATGACATGTTACTATGTCCTGTAAGAGCAGTATGTAAATATCTAAAAAGGACACAGCATCTCACACCCAGGATTTTCAATTTGTTTGCGAGCACTGGTCGTTCCTAAAAGGAGGCTTCCAGAAATACCATCTCTTTTAGGTTGAGAGAAATCTTCATAAGGTCCTATAAATCCTCAAGGGAAGAGTTTCCAAGGGGGCCCCCCTCGAACACATGACATACATGGGCTTTCTGCAACCCTAGCATTCCGCAAAAACACTCGTTAGCTAAAGTTTTAAATGCAGGAGTCTGGAAGAGACAAACCACTTTTACGATACCAGTACCTCAAAGATTGCAAACACAGGTTCTTAAGACATTTTTTCTATAGGACCCATTGTCACTGCACAGCAAATATGACAAATTTAAAAGTAATTTTTATTTTAACTGACGATACAAACCTGTAGCTATTTATAGGAATTATACTTTTGTGAAGCTGGAAGACTAGCCATAAGACTTTTAAGGAGGTGTAACCACCCTACCACTAGTTAGCGGGGAGGTAGGAGGGGTAGCCAGATACCCTGCTTACACACACACACCTGTGTTGTCTTGTCACTTTTTATTGCAGACAGGACTTATTGGGGGACAGGTGATGGCAGGCCAATTTGTATAGATAGCTACAGGTTTGTATCGTTAGGAAAAATGAAAATTACTTTCAAATTTGTAATTTGTATCGACACTAAATAGAAACCCAAGTTACTTATAGGGATTGACTCACCCTTTAGGAGGGTGAAAGTCCAAACCAACTGGCTGGTCTTTGACCAGGGGTTTTCCTGTACCTGCTCTGCACGTAACAGAGAGAAACCCCAACACCTCGCTAAACAATTCGTGCAAAGCACGGTTAGCGGCCTAAGCAATCTGTGTGAATGTGTGATAAGAGCAGTGTGAGTAATCTAGGTAAGAATTCTTAGAAACTTACAAATCTTAGAATCAACCATAGAAGTTACCCAATCCCACCTTGCCAGGGGGTATGGGGTGTAATAAGTATATCTCTCTATACCAGGTTATTATTATTATTATTATTATTATTATTATTATTATTATTATTATTATTACTTGCTAAGCTACAACCCCAGTTAGAAAAGCAGGATGCTATAAGCCCAGGGGCTCCAACAGGGAAAATAGCCCAGTGAGGAAAGGAAACAAGGACAAATAAAATGTTTTAAAAACAGTAACAACATTAAAATAAATATCTCATATATAAGCTATAAAAACTTTAAAAAACAAGAGGAAGAGAAATAAGATAGAATATTGTGCCCAAGTGTACCCTCAACCAAGAGAACTCTACCCAAGAAAGTGGAAGACCATGGTACAAAGGCTATGGCACTACACATGACTAGAAAACAATGGTTTGATTTTGGAGTGTCCCTCTCCTAGAAGATCTGCCTACCATGGCTAAAGAGTCTCTTCTACCCTTACCAATAGGAAAGTGGCCACTGAACAATTACAGTGCAGCAACCCCTCTGGTGAAGAATTGTTTGGTAATCTCAGTGTTGTCAGGTGTATGAGGACAGAGGAGAATATGTAAAGAATAGGCCAAACAATTCAGTGTGTGGGTAGGCAAGGGGAAAATGAACCGTAACCACAGAGAAGGATCCCATGTAGTACTGTCTGGCCATTCAAAGGACCCCATAACTCTAGCGGTAGTATCTCAACCAACCTACTACCAAGAGAAATGGTTCTACCTGCAGACATCTGAGGCCAGATTTGCAGAGTACTGTAGGTACTATTACCCCACTGGGTGGAAGATGAAAGAAAGAAAGAGCCAGTCATTCTTTGCCATTCATCCCAGACTTAACCATGGTTTAACTCTGCCCCTCCATCTGCTAGTTGTCCATCAAGGATTGATTGATTGATTGAGAGTTTTCTGGCATCCTGACATCAAAGGTCATTGACGCCTATATCATGTGTTATAAATAAAGAAACGTAAATTCAATTTAAAAATAAAATAAAATTAGAGTCCTTATAAAATTAAAATAGCTTTCAGACGACCTGCTTCTGAAATAAATCTAAAAATACCGTTAGCATGGTATGACAAATCATATCCAAGAATCTTGGCAAGGATGAACCTGGCATCCTTTCCTCGGGCCTCAAACAGATATTTATATCTTAAGGTACTAAAAGTGGGGCATTCTATCAACAAGTACCTCACTGTCAAGAGAACCAAACAGCCATCGCAATATGGCTGATGTTGCCCAGTCATCAAAAACTTGTGCGTCAACGGAATGTGACCAATGCGCAGACGACAAAGAGTAGTCTCCCACTTTTGGGGCAACACATTATACCTCCAAGGAGATATACAATTAATTGTTTCTCTTTACTTGATTTCATTCTAAACTATCCCAGTGCTGTTGCCAATTATTACAAAAATAATTCTTGATGCTTGGTAAAAAAAAATCATTACAGAGGATGGGATACCTTCTTGGTAGCAACTCAGATGCAGCCTTTGTTGATATTAAATCTGCCTTTTCATTCCCGACACACCTACATGTGCGGGAACCCCACTAAATAGAATAGTTATAAGTCTCAGTCCAATAATAAAAATCCACTCTAAAATCTTTAAAACTAAACGGTTACTGGAATTAAAAACTTCTAAAGCTTGTAGCACATATCTTGCATCACTAAAAATTGTAAAATTACCGTCCTTTTCTAACACTATTTTTTTAATAGAAGTTAGTCTGCCATATAGTTCTGCAGTAAATATAGATGTTAGAGGAAGTGCACCACTACAATTAAAAGCACTGTTATATACTTCAAATCCAACGCCAGCATCATATTTGGGGCCATCAGTATACTGTATATAAAAGTTTATTCCCTATTTTCTGCAACATGTTCCATATAGAGAGACCTTTACAGAAAGGTATCTATGGTAACTTCCATAGAGGAGTTAATGATATCTTAAATGGAAGCACCTTACTTCTAGCTACATCAAGACTGTGTAGCAGTTGTTTTATCCAAAAAACCATAAGGTTGAGAAGATTTTGGGTGCAATCAAAGTATCTACAATGCCTTACCAGGTTTGAAGTCTGATACGCAAAAGAATTAGGATGTCTTTGCAACCTAAGCCAATACCGAATAATAGAAGACTTTCGGTAAAGGTCTAAAGGTAATTCTCTAGGGTTAACATGGAGGCGTGGGATAGACAAGGTTTTAAAGGCTCCTGTGGCCAATCTGATACCAGTACGGTGTATATAATCTAAAATCTTTAATTGGTTTAGGGTGGCTGAGGAACAAATTTCACACTCATACCTAATTTTTGAAAAAGTTAAAGCTTTAAACAACTTTAAGAGTTTTGCAGTCTGCTGCAATGATGTATGCAACAAAACTTTTAAAAGATTCAGAGCCTCTAAAAATTTTACTTTTAAGGCTTTTAAGTGAGGAATCCATGTCAACCTGTAATCAAACATTAATCCTAAAAATCTAGCTTCACTTACATGTGGGATCCGTTGAATTTTGATGTACTGTACATATCCGGGTCTGAATGACTACCAGAATACAACAGAAATGGACAACAACAGTTTTGCTTGTTGAAAACTTAAATCCATTGATATCAGCACACTAAAAAAAATTTTCAATAGAGAGTTGTGGTTTTTTTTCAAACATTGCCATTCTAGCTCCAGCAAATATGGAAAGATCATCTACAAATATTGTTGTGGCACAGGAAAAGTGAGAGCAGCAGCGGTTGATAGGGCGTCCTTTGCTTTGCAGAAAGCTGCTTCTTGAAGGGGACCCCACTTCAGGTCTTTTGGCTTACCCTTGAGGGAGGCATAGAGGGGGCCAAAAGTGGTGGCAATGACTGGAAGGGAACGGTGATAATAGTTGATAATGCCCAAGAATTCTTGCAGTGCTTTGAAGGTCAAGGGCGTGGGGAAGTTCTGAACGGCTGCTACCTTCTCAGAGGGGGGGGGGGCCTCCTTCAGGAGTGATGCGGCACCTTAAGAACAATACTTCATTGGCACCAAACTTACACGTCATACCAGACAACAAGACCGTTCTGTTGAAGGCGGTTAGGCACGATGCGTAGGTAACTGAGGTGTTCCACTCTATAGAAGAAAACACAAGTATGTCATCCATGTAACACACACAGAAGGGGAGGTCCCCTAATATGCCATCCATGAGGCGTTGAAAAATGACCCCAGCATTACGAAGGCCAAAACAGGAGTAACTGAAGATATGTGTACCGCGGGGGTGGTGATGGTGGTCTTGGGGATGTCTTCTGTGTTCATGGGCACCTGATAATACCCCTTCACAATCTTGAGCGTGGAGAAAACCTTCGCTTTGTGCAAGTAGGAGGTCACGTCGGTGGTATTTGGGGGGGGTTAGTGATCCGGTTTTGTCTGCATGTTCATGTACCTGTAATCCCCACACAGATGCAGAGAACTATCTTTCTTCATGACGTTGTGTAAGGGTGACCACCATGGGCTTGAGGCCTTTTGGCAAGGCCCAATTCTTCCATTTTGGCTAACATTTGTTTAGCGGCTGCCAAACGATCCAGTGCCAGATGCCTGAAAGTGGCAAATACTGGGAACCCTGTTTTCTTGATATGGTGAGAAACACCGTGTTAACCGTGAGCATTTGACGAAGTTCTGGACGGAAAACTTGCGGGTACGATGTGAGAGGGTGGGCATAGGCATCCTTGGGTGCGCTGATGTGGAAAGCGAGGTCAGAGGGGGCTGGTTGGAGAGGTGTCGAGGAGTATGAACCCACATTGATTAACCATCGGTGAGCTACATCAACCAGGAGGTGGAAATGTGAGAGGAAATCTGCACCGAGGATTGGCAATGTAACGTTAGCAATGAAAAACTTCCAAATATATTTGGCGCTTACAAATGATAACGTGAGGGTTTCAAAACGGTGGGTGGGTATCGCACATCTGTTGGCAGCTACCAGGCAGACGTTGGCAGACTTAGACAGACTATGTCATCTCCTGGAGAGTGGCTTTGGTAGAAAAGAACGACAAATACCCGTGTCTACAAAAAATCACACGTTCATACTTGCATCATGTAAAAAGAAAAGATTAGTGACAGGGGAGGCCACCGTCACAAGCGATGGCCTATTTGCACGTTATTTGGCCAATGGCAACAGTTCACATATTTCTTCACAGCAGCCCCAAATTTGGGGTGTGAGCAAGTGGTGGGTGGTACTTAGCTGTGTGGCCGTCTGTGCACCACCACATACATGTCAGCTTCGATCGATGTTGTCGTCTTTGTCAGGAGTGGCGGCGTTGATGGAGGTCTTGAAGGTGGTGAAGAAGCTGTCCATTAGAGCATTAACTTTGGTCATCAGGTCCTTCATGGGCAAGATATCGACGTAGGGTATGGCAGCACATACTGGTTCCGGTAAGCGTCATACCCAAAGGGCACGAAATAGGTTCACCTCATGATGAGAGCCCTCTGTGGCAGGTTGCAGGCGAGCAATATTGGTCATTTCCCTGAGGGTGAGCGATGCCTTTTGGTTTCCAACGGTTGTTGAGAGAGCTGAAAAAAGTTTAGCTATACAAGCCGCCGGTGATGGCGAATACTGCTCCAGGAGTTATGATTTGAGGGCGTCATATGTTATTGGAGTGTCCCTTTACTCGCAGACCCAATCAGAGATTTATGGGAAAGTGTTCTCGGGGATCGCCGCAAGAACATAGTCTGCTTTGGTGCTTGACGGAGGCACGTCCTTGATGCGAAACTGGACTTCAGCATGTTGGAACCAGGTGAACGCTTTACAGCTTGTGAAGGGCTGTAGTTTCATTGAGGTGGCATGTGCCGAAGAGGCAGGTTTGGTGAACAGCATCTTCAAACAGAAGAGCACAGCAGTGAGGGGGTAGACGGGAAGGAGCGGACACTTTGCTGGTCACCAACGTGCGGATTCGCCAGTTAGGTGATAATTGAGAGGCGAGGTGAATGCAACTAAACTTTATCAAACAATCATGAGTTTATATACAGCAATGTGCGAGGAAGAACGTCACAAAAAATTCAAACATGAAAAAGCGTGAACTAGCATGACAACAAGTTGGTCTATGACAGTGCAGGGAAGAAAGTGTGATTAGACAAAAAATCAAAACCATTACAGTGTACGAGCGTGTACGAAACACGTGCAATACACAATATACAAATAAATACAGCAGGACCAATAAGGATGGCACAGCAGTAGCCTTGATTTCCCATTGCTACATGAAATAACTTTTTAAAAGATAATGTATGACAATCGATTGAGAAATTTCCTTGTTTAAGTCTGGATAGTTAGCATAAAGATTAGAATTCTCTAAATTTCATTTGAAATGCAGACTGGTTATATAAACTTATTCAAATTATTAAAAGATAACATGGGTCCCTTTTTATTAATGTTGTTAGAGTCCTTTTTCTTCAAAACTAAAATATCCATTTCTTTTGAAGATGGTATAAAATTCTTTGAGGTTTTCCCAATTGTTATCTTACGTACAATATGCATTTCTTTTTTTCACGTGTAGGCCTAACACTCTGAACATTATTTCCATTATCCCGAGTGGAACAATCAAGTCTTATCCCGCGTGGAACAATCAAGTCTTATCTCTAAGGCTTCCTTTAGAAAACTTCGCTCGCACAGCTTGTATTTGTTAGCTCAAAGGTATGGGGGGATTATTCTAACAAGCTAAAGGCTGTTCCATGTAAGGAGATGTAGGATAAGTATTAAGATAATATGTATGTATCGCACAGAGAGAGAGAGAGAGAGAGAGAGAGAGAGAGAGAGAGAGAGAGAGAGAGAGAGAGAGAGAGAGAGAATCCCTTCCTTAATATTGCATATAAAAATGAGAGAGAGAGAGAGAGAGAGAGAGAGAGAGAGAGAGAGAGAGAGAGAGAGAGAGAGAGAGAGAGAGATCCCTTCCCTAATAATGCATATAAAAGAACAGGAGAGAGAGAGAGAGAGAGAGAGAGAGAGAGAGAGAGAGAGAATAGAGAGAGAGAGAGAGAGAGAGAGAGAGAGAGAGAATCCCTTCCTTAATATTGCATATAAAAATATGAGAGAGAGAGAGAGAGAGAGAGAGAGAGAGAGAGAGAGAGATGTTACATAACAAAGCGCATATACTTTACTAAAACGCATATCCTCATATCCTTGGAGATTTGACGTAAGAAGAACGTTTCCCATAAATCTTACGGATCAATTTAAATGAGGTTTTCGAAGGTTTTCGACCTACTGACATCACTATAGAAAGAGAGAATTCATTGTAAAAGTTTACAACACTTAGAAACGGGAGAGAAGAATGATTCCTAAAGTTAACTCATATTTCTAAAAATTCTTCTTTCTATAGATACAAGTAATTGGTGAATCTGTAACGTTAAAAAAAAAAAAAAAAAAAAAAAAAAAAAACAAGTGAAAAGGGCCGGGACGACGAATCTCACTGGGATTCTGTGCACTATACATTTACTCGACATTTTTATATATATGGTACAGCGGGAGAAAAGACGGATAACGATTTTGGGATACAGAAAATACAGTATTATTCTTTCGTAGAGTAGGCCTACCATTGTCATATACAGGGAAATTTAATACGTGGACACTCCAAAAATCAAACCATTGTTCTCTGGTCTTGGGTGGTGACATAGCCTCTGTACCATGTTTTTCCACTGTCTTGGGGTAGAGTTCTCTAGCTTGAGGGTACACTCTAGCATACTATTGTTTATTATTTTTCTTCCTCTAGTTTGGTTATTTTTTTATAGTTTATATAGGAAGTATTTATTCTTACGTTGTTACAGTTCTAGAAGTATTTTATTTTTTTTTTCCTGTTTCCTATCCTCACTAGGCTATTTTCCCTGTTGGAAACCCTGGACTTACGCATCCTGCTTTTATAACTAGGGTTGTAGCTTAGCAGTTAATAATAATAATAATAATAATAATAATAATAATAATAATAATAATAATACACACTGCGTTTCTCTACATGATTATTCTTACTATCATCTGCAGCCTTCTAATTTCTAATTAAGACCTAATATAAAGGAATTTACTCCATACTAAGATCTATTACTTATCAAAAAAAAGGTCTCCATGTGAGCGAGTTCCCATCACGGGGAAAAGACTCATATTACAGGACGACATAAAGGAACTATTATGAAGGATGAAACCGGAGTGTTTTGACTTTTGACAAAACAATAGTGGCTTCTTTTTTTTTTTCTTTTTTATTATCGTCCTTTCTCTTCACTTGACAGTCTTAAACGCCTGTCTGTCTCATTTGTTTTGAACAATAGGTTATCAGACTGTTTTTTAGGAACGGTTCGTAAAAAAGGAAAAAAAAATTATAAAGAGTTTCATTTTCACACACTTTTCCTCATATAAGAAGGTAAATCTAAAACATGGTATATGAAATGTTATTTTGAAAATTAGCGTACTCATTATAAGTTCTGATGGAAATGTATTTGTGTATGAGAGGGAGAAAGACGAGTTTCCACAAACACACACACACACACACACACACACATATATATATATACATACATACATACATGTATGTATGTAGACATGTATATATATATATATATATATATATATATATATATATATATATATATATATATATATATATATATATATATATATATATATATATATATATATATATATATATATATATATATATATATATATATATATATATATATGCCACGAAATGAAAAAAAGATTTTATTGCAAAAATAGTACTTTCGTCTATTAGTGACATTTGACACCGTCGATGTCACTATTGGACGAAAAGTACCAACGCCAATAAGGTCTTTTAATTTTTCCTTTTCTGGTTATAAAACAAACATACACACACACACACTTCACGAAACGTTCATGGTTCCTGTCAAGCAGAGTATTTATCCCGATATCAAGACAACGGGGACGGGGCCCCAGTGTTTGCATGATCTAGGCGTCTAGCTCCAAGTCGTTTAGCAGCCACTAAACTAAACAAACGTCCGCCGAAATGGAAATAATGGGCCTTTGCGAAAAGACCTTAAGACCATGCTCGTCGCCCTTATACATCGTCATGAACAAAGATGGCTCCTTCCACTCTTGTAAGACAGGCATCTGAACATTCAGACAGAGCCGGATCACTATTCCCTCCCCAAAAACGCCAGCGTGACCCTTTACTTGCACAAAGCAAAGGTATTTTCCATTCGACCTCGCTCCTACTTGCACAAAGCAAAGGTATTTTCCACTCGACCTCCCTCCTACTTGCACAAAGCAAAGGTATTTTCCACTCGACCTCCCTCCTACTTGCACAAAGCAAAGTTATTTTCCATTCGACCTCCCTCCTACTTGCACAAAGCAGAGGTATTTTCCATTCGACCTCCCTCCTACTTGCACAAAGCAAATGTATTTTCCACTCGACCTCCCTCCTACTTGCACAAAGCAGAGGTATTTTCCATTCGACCTCCCTCCTACTTGCACAAAGCAAATGTATTTTCCACTCGACCTCCCTCCTACTTGCACAAAGCAGAGGTATTTTCCACTCGATCTCCCTCCTACTTGCACAAAGCAGAGGTATTTTCCATTCGACCTCCCTCCTACTTGAACAAAGCAAATGTATTTTCCACTCGACCTCCCTCCTACTTGCACAAAGCAAAGGTATTTTCCACTCGACCTCCCTCCTACTTGCACAAAGCAAAGGTATTTTCCACTCGACCTCCCTCCTACTTGCACAAAGCAAAGGTATTTTTCATTCAACCTCCCTCCTACTTGCACAAAGCAGAGGTATTTTCCATTCGACCTCCCTCCTACTTGCACAAAGCAGAGGTATTTTCCACTCAACCTCCCTCCTACTTGCACAAAGCAGAGGTATTTTCCACTCGACCTACCTCCTTCTTGCACAAAGCAAAGGTGTTTTCCATTCGACCTCCCTCCTACTTGCACAAGGCAAAGGTATTTTCCACTCGATCTCCCTCCTACTTGCACAAAGCAGAGGTATTTTCCACTCGACCTCCCTCCTACTTGCACAAAGCAAAGGTATTTTCCACTCGACCTCCCTCCTACTTGCACAAAGCAAAGGTATTTTCCACTCGACCTCCCACCTACTTGCACAAAGCAAAGGTATTTTCCACTCGACCTCCCTCCTACTTGCACAAAGCAAAGGTATTTTCCACTCGACCTCCCTCCTACTTGCACAAAGCAAAGTTATTTTCCATTCGACCTCCCTCCTACTTGCACAAAGCAAAGGTATTTTCTATTCGACCTCTCTCCTACTTGCACAAAGCAAATGTATTTTCCACTCGACCTCCCTCCTACTTGCACAAAGCAGAGGTATTTTCCATTCGACCTCCCCCCCTACTTGCACAAAGCAAATGTATTTTCCACTCGACTTCCCTCCTACTTGCACAAAGCAGAGGTATTTTCCACTCGATCTCCCTCCTACTTGCACAAAGCAGAGGTATTTTCCATTCGACCTCCCTCCTACTTGCACAAAGCAAATGTATTTTCCACTCGACCTCCCTCCTACTTGCACAAAGCAAAGGTATTTTCCACTCTACCTCCCTCCTACTTGCACAAAGCAAAGGTATTTTCCACTCGACCTCCCTCCTACTTGCACAAAGCAAAGGTATTTTTCATTCGACCTCCTCCTACTTGCACAAAGCAGAGGTATTTTCCACTAGACCTCCCTCCTACTTGCACAAAGCAAAGGTATTTTCCACTCGACCTCCCTCCTACTTGCACAAGGCAAAGGTATTTTCCACTCGACCTCTCTCTTACTTGCACAAAGCAAAGGTATTTTCCATTCGACCTCCCTCCTACTTGCACAAAGCAGAGGTATTTTCCACTCAACCTCCCTCCTACTTGCACAAAGCAGAGGTATTTTCCACTAGACCTCCCTCCTACTTGCACAAAGCAAAGGTATTTTCCATTCGACCTCCCTCCTACTTGCACAAGGCAAAGGTATTTTCCACTCGACCTCTCTCTTACTTGCACAAAGCAAAGGTATTTTCCATTCGACCCTCCCTCCTACTTGCACAAAGCAGAGGTATTTTCCACTCAACCTCCCTCCTACTTGCACAAAGCAGAGGTATTTTCCACTCGACCTCCCTCCTACTTGCACAAAGCAAAGGTGTTTTCCATTCGACCTCCCTCCTACTTGCACAAGGCAAAGGTATTTTCCACTCGATCTCCCTCCTACTTGCACAAAGCAGAGGTATTTTCCACTCGATCTCCCTCCTACTTGCACAAAGCAGAGGTATTTTCCACTCGACCTCCCTCCTACTTGCACAAAGCAGAGGTATTTTCTACTAGACCTCCCTCCTAATTGCACAAAGCAAAGGTATTTTCCACTTGACCTCCCTCCTACTTACACAAATCAAAGGTATTTTCCACTTGACCTCCCTCCTACTTGCACAAAGCAGAGGTATTTTCACTCGAACTCCCTCCTACTTGCACAAAGCAAAGGTATTTTCCATTTGACCTCCCTCCTACTTACACAAATCAAAGGTATCTTCCACTTGACCTCTCTCCTACTTGCACAAAGCAGAGTTATTTTCCATTCGACCTCCCTCCTACTTGCACAAGGCAAAGATATTTTCCACTCGACCTCCCTCCTACTTGCACAAAGCAAAGGTATTTTCCACTTGATCTCCCTCCTACTTACACAAATCAAAGGTATTTTCCACTCGACCTCCTCCTACTTGCACAAGGCATAGGTATTTTCCACTCGACCCTCCCTCCTACTTGCACAAAGCAAAGGTATTTTTCCACTCGATCTCCCTCCTACTTGGACAAGGCAAAGGTTTTTTCCACTCGTTCTCCCTCCTACTTGCACAAAGCAAAGGTATTTTCCACTCGACCTCCCTCTACTTGCACAAAGCAAAGGTATTTTCCACTCGACCTCCCCTCCTACTTGCACAAAGCAAAGGTATTTTCCACTCGACCTCCCTCCTACTTGCACAAAGCAAAGGTATTTTCCACTTGATCTCCCTCCTACTTACACAAATCAAAGGTATTTTCCACTCGACCTCCCTCCTACTTGCACAAAGCATAGGTATTTTCCACTCGACCTCCCTCCTACTTGCACAAAGCAAAGGTATTTTCCACTCGATCTCCCTCCTACTTGGACAAGGCAAAGGTTTTTTTCCACTCGTTCTCCCTCCTACTTGCACAAAGCAAAGGTATTTTCCCCTCGACCTCCCTCTACTTGCACAAAGCAAAGGTATTTTCCACTCGACCTCCCTCTACTTGCACAAAGCAAAGGTATTTTCCACTCGACCTCCCTCCTACTTGCACAAAGCAAATGTATTTTCCGCTCGACCTCCCTTCTACTTGCACAAAGCAAATGTATTTTCCACTCGACGTCCCTCCTACTTGCACAAAGCAAAGGTATTTTCCACTCGACCCTCCCTCCTACTTGCACAAAGCAAAGGTATTTTCCACTCGACCTCTTGAAAGGGTATTATTATGTTTCCAGAAGACATCTCCAAGACCGCCATTAACCCCCACCCCTTTGGTGCTTATGCATTTAGTTACTTCTGTTTTGGCCTTCGTAATGCGGGAATTACTTTTAAACGCCTCACTGGAGGTATCTTAGGGGACTTCCCCGTATGCATATGCTCCATCAGTGATTCCCAACCTTTTTGTGATCGAGTACCACTTGAAGGTCTGTACAGTCGCCGCGTATCACCTGGTTCCAGAGAAACTAAATTCGATGAGATACCACTTTATTTCTATAATTTTAAAAATAGAACACGCAAATTAACTAAGAAAACAACAACTCAATACGAGGGCTCTATCTGCTTCTTCTCCACCAGCTGGTCAATGCGGGGCATGACTTTGCTCACAGCACATCGGAAATCATGCCCGGGCGCAGCAAGACGGTTCCGGCTCTTCGACTTGATGGCCATGAAGGCTGAAAACTCCTGCTCGCACTCCCACGTCGAGGGGAAAATCAGTAACTGGGGAACAGCGTGACGGGCTAGCGTCGGGTACGAGGAGGCCATGCTCACCCAGAAGTTTAAAGGAGAACATTCTTTGTGCTTCGTCCTTTGCTGTCTCGTCAGCCTGGATATCTATGAGTTCCTCTTGTTCCCCGGTTCCAACAGGAAGATCGGCTGGATCAACGGAAAATGGATTGGCGACGTACGCACAACATGTCACGTCCGGGATGTAATGCTTCAATTCACTCTTGAGCAGTGAGAGGTGATGGACGATTTCTTGGGCAAATTCACCAGTGGGCTCCCTCTCAAGGGTAGTTCGCGTACCACCTGGAAGGCCCTCGCGTACCACTAGTGGTACGCGTACCACAGGTTGGGAACCACTGTGCTACGTGAACGGCGTACTTGCTCTCTCTCTCTCTCTCTCTCTCTCTCTCTCCATCCAAACCACCCACAGCAGAACGGCCTTGTAGTCGAGTACGACAAGTGCACCTTGGGTACCAACGAAGTATCATTCTTAGGGCACTTCATCATTCCTGAAGGCGTCTGTTCCCCTCCGTGAGAAGTTAGCAGCTGTTCAGAACTGTACTACGGCCTCGACCGTCAAAGCACTGCAAGATCTGTTGGGGCGTGATAAACTATCATCACCGGTTTCTGCTAGCCCTCTCCACCACTCTTGCGGCTACCCCCCCCCCCCCCTCCTTTTACGTCTCCCTCAAGGCAAGACAAAGCCTGAAGTGGGGTCCCCTTCAAGAAGCGGCTCGCACAAGTAGATCTATTATCAGTAAATTCAAAGTATAAAAAGTATAAAAATTGGTGACGCTGATGTTGGCATTGTGCCTGTTGTGAAAAATTTGGGTGTACTGATAGATTGTAATTTGTCAATGAGGGACCAAATAGTGAACACAGTGAAAGTGTGTAACTATCACCTGAGAAACATAGCATTTATTAGAAAATATTTAACAGAGGGCAGTACAAAAATTTTAGTGATGAGTCACATAATATCAAGGCTTGATTATTGCAATTCTCTGTACTATAAATTGCTCAATACACTACTAAGAAAGCTTCAAAATGTGCAAAACCGGGCGGCTAGACTGATAAAAGGCATTAAGCTACGGGAGAGAATAACTCCTGCATTGATCGATCTATATTGGTTACCTGTTGAGGCTAGAATTGAATTTAAGATTTGCTTGTTGACTCACAAAGCACTTACAAGTGATAAGCCTAAATATCTTCGTGATTGCTTGGTCCCCTACCCTCAAGCTACCAGCGCTGCTGTAAGAGTTAGACATGCCGATGACCCACATAGACTATTCGTAATCAGTGTGAATCATGCAATAGGGGGAAGAATGTTCAGTTATGCTGCACCGAGACTCTTCAACGACCTTCCACTTGATGTCAAGAATAGCAAAAATGTGGCAGCTTTCAAGAAAAACCTGAAGATTTATCTTTTTAGAAAGTGTTATAACAGTGACCTGAAAACTATTAAGCCTGAATACAAATGCTGGCGAAATAATTGATAAGATACAGAGCAAAATATTAACTGGAAAGAGATTTTTCCACACACCAAGGCCCGCCTGAACAGACCTTTAGTGTCTGATGGAGGGCGAGAAATAAACCTGTAAAAGTAAAAGTAAGTAAGTTAGTAGCCGATACCGGTACAACAGAAGACAAGGACCAAAGTATGGTTGATCAATATTATCAAAAACATGCCCATTTTATTACCCCATCCACATCAAAGGGACGTGAATACCGGTAGATTTCTTTGTCTGTTTGTTTCTTTGTTAGCAACTTTCCAGAAAAACTACTTAACCGATTTACTTAAAATTCAAAGGAGAGATCCACTATGACATACATTAGACCCATTTAAAATATAGATTTCATAGGGTTGAGGTCAAGGTCATACTTACCGTGAAAGGTCAGAATCCATTTTTTTACTATAACCTCGTTCAACATTATCCAATTTACTTGAAACCAGGTCCAAAATTTTAATTTTTCTGTGCCGAAAATACAACTCTATATATCAAAAGAGTGAAAATGCATAGTTTTGAAGATTGGTAGGTTCAAATATTAAGGGGGATAAAATTTTCAAGGTCACTGATTTTCAGAGCGCCATAACTCAAATACAGATACACACTCGGTTAATATTATTGGCAGATAAGAAAACCACATCATGACCTTTGACCTTGCGACCTTAGAAAGTAAAATTCAACCTCACCTTATTTCAGCGAGTTGACTATTATTGGCGGGTATTGCAACTACAAAAACAGAGAGCAATGAAATTGTTTTCGCGAAGGTTCACGTGCGAGGGGCGCGGTTGATAGTCTGACACCGCCTTAAAGGTTTTAAATGCCACTCATGAATGGCAGAGGCAATTAAGTGACATTGCCCTATCAAGTGGGACAGTGCCCTAGAGACTGATTATTATTATTATTATTATTATTATTATTATTATTATTATTAAAAGAATGAGTTTTACCAGCCCAATGAGTCAAGCTTGACTCTCACAGGGCTGGCCCGAAAAAAAATCGGGATATAAAGAATTATAAGATTATCAAAAATTCAATTGATAAGGAAAAAAAATATATAAATGAAAAAAAAGAATTATATAGATGTATATACAGTATATACTTATAATCTTTAAATATTCTAAATATGGGTGAATAGACGGATGAATATATATATATATATATATATATATATATGAAATCTGAGTGATAAAAATATTTAACTATATATTAAATCTATGTAATTTAAAATGAATTAGTAAAAAAAACTTAGGTAAAAATTTAGATTCTATCAATAATACGTGAATTCCTTAAAAAGGTTAAAATTCTAGAAACAGAAAAATTACTTGATTCAGTTAAAATGTCAGAAAAAGTTTTCTGACCAAAACATATCTCTCTCTCTCTCGCTGAAAAACTTTACAAACCGAAAATATATGTTTAATAGATAAAAAAATATCCTAGAGACTGGACATGTTACAAATGATCAGGACCCATGCCCCCTGACACACAAACTAGGACCAAGGAGGGCCAGGTAATGGCTGCTAAGGACTCAGCAGACAGACCTATAGGCTCCTCCAAACACCCCATCCTTAGCTCACAAGGATGGTGAGGCTGCAGCGACCAAAGGAACTAACGAGTTTGAGCGGGACTCGAACCCCAGTCTTGCAATCACCAGGCAAGGACGCTACCACCCCAGCCACCACAACCGTGAATATGAATAAATATGAATATAAAATATTTACGTATACGGTATGATACTTTACTAACGAATAACAACTAGTTAAAATGCGTAATTGCAATGCTTTTGTATCTGACGCTCTGACTGAATTGCAACATAATGTATTCAATTTTTGCAGGTCTTTTCAAAGCATTTTCTCCAATACAAATGACTTTCCAATTATGGTTTAACATTTCAATAGCACTGTGGATGAGGGTTATGGTAGTGTGTGAGCAGGACAATCAGCAAGCCTGAGAGAGAGAGAGAGAGAGAGAGAGAGAGAGAGAGATATACACACACACACATATATATATATATATATATGTATATATATATGTATATATATATATATATATATATAGTGTATGTGTTTTTGTGCATTTATTCGAATGCTGTATGGTCTATTTAGCAAGACTGGAAATATAAACTTTATCGCATGCATTTCCATAGCCAATTTTAAAAAACTTCATCTCTCTTATAAAATTAACTTCGTATAAAAATACGTAGTTATCTTCATGGAAAATTCTCCTACCGTAAATTACTATACTGTATATCGTAGGCTAATTATAGTATACGGGCTCGTTAGGAAAATATGTAGACAAAGAAGAAGAAGCAGCAGCTCGTTAGGATACAAGTAATTTCTTTTATAATTATTATCATTACTAACCAAGCTACAACCATTTTTTAAAAAAGAAGAATACTACAAGCCCAAGGGCTCCAACAGGGAAAGTAGCCCATTGTGAAAAGGAAGTAAGGTAATAGCAAATAAACTACATTATAAGTATTGAATAGAAAATAAATATTTCAAGATCAGTGATAATGTTAAAATAGGTCAGCCATAAATAAACTATAGATGGAGAATCAAGTTAACGTGTTCAACAGAAATGAATTTACAAAAAGTTTGAACTTCTGAAGTTTCATCGATTCAACAGTCAGATTAGGAAAATCATTCCACAATCTGGTCACAGCTGGAATAAAACTTCCAGAATACTAACTTACCCATTACTACGTACAGGATGGTACAATCTGGGAAGATCAGACTGCAATGAATGATCTAAATTATGAAAAATATGCAAATCATAAGAAAAATCAAATAATGACTCGCTGAACGACCATTGATTGATTCATTGATTTGAGGTTTTCTGGCATCCTGACATCTAAGGTCATTGACGCCGATATCTTTATTTTGAATAAAGAATAAAATGATATTCAATTAAAATCATAAAAGCGAAGATTCATTGCAAAAGATAAATGGCTTTCAGAAGACCTTCTTCTGATATAAAAATAAAAATACCGCTAGCATTGTACGACACATCATGTCCAAGAATCTTGGCATGGATCAACCTGCCATCCTCACCTCGAGCCTCAAACAGATATCTATTTCTTTCTGTGCTATAAGTGGGGCATTCCGT